>NC_060952.1:28708485-28828639 GCF_022045245.1 Lucilia cuprina
GCGAAAATCGTTTACATGGCTGTTTATCATAGCAGATGTAACAAAACTTTTTATGTATTAAAACTTTTTTGTTCGTTTGATATTTGAACTATTTTATTATGGGATTTAAGATATCATGTACTGAAATTTGAAAAACACTGTTTTATTCTGTAATTTGATATATCGTGTTCTGAAAAACGCTGTAGTTTCTGAGATATCATCGTTTGATGTTGACGGATGGACGGACATCGTTAATTTGAATTAAAATGTGATTTAAAATCATTTGGAACATCCTTAGATAGGTGTAGATTCAATAATTTAATAAAATAATAAAACAAGGCATAATAATGTATAAAAATCATGTATACCGCATATCATGAGTTCTCAATAATTAGGTAAAGATATTTCAAAGAATAAAGAAAATTTGTCAGTTGTTAGTCCTTTATTTTAATGTTGGCAGAATGTATTATCAGATGGCACACAACTTTTCTTGGCGCTGTTATAAAGTCCCAAATTTCACAATTTAGCAAGTTTTAGGACACGATATCTCAAATCCCATATCTTAATACGAATCGAAAATATATTTTAAAATAAAATAACAAAAAAACTTGAAATCTTTCAAATATATAAATCTAACACTTTTTTCTATTTCTTTTCAGGTACATTTTTGATTCGTCACTTTAACCATATTCAAATAAGTATGTATTAAAATTTTTGTTATCTCAAATAAATTCACCGCCCACAACTGGGAAAAATAGCTTACTGTGTAAATTGCATCGCTATGAATAAAATTTATACTGAAAATAATATACTTTTTCTTTTATCTCCAGACCTCCCCTAATTTTATATAAAATCAAAATTTTTTCTTAAGCATTTTCAAGTGTCAGGAAAAATGTTTACAATTTAAGCAAATAAATAAAAATTATTTTATTTTACAATTTAAATAAATGTCAAGTTTATGTTGCTTTTCATAAGAAAGAAAACAACAAAAAAGAATAACATTTTTTTAGTGTAAGAATTTAAAATTGCTTGTGTAAATTAATGTATAAGTACATTTTACCTAAATTGTTTGAACTGGTTATAGCGATTCATTGTTTGGCTTGTTTTCAGTTTCACGCAGATATGTTTTAATACCTTGTCTACTACTTACAATTATAAAGGTATTATTCGATTGTACTAATGTTTGTAACAATCAGAATTAAATTTTCGTAGTCTCTGAACTACTTAGTCCATCTTTGTGACTTTAAAACTTATTTTAAGATGATCCGTCCATATAGTTAATTCGTTTTTGTTCTCCTCTAAATAAGTTTCGACCTTGAACATTTGAACGGATCAATTAAACACAATTTCTATGAATTGCATTTACTCCCAACTGACATAGAAATTACCAAATACTGAATATTTATACAAGGAAAAAGATTTAAATCTATAAAGAATTGCAAAAAGTTTTAAATATATAGCAATACATTCATTATTGAATTATGTATATGTTCATTTCGCGATAGTAACTGAATTTCATTCCGCTTCAAAGTTAAATTATTGTCGTATTTTTTTTTAACAAAAATCTAAAAAAAAATTCATATATCCTATTTCCCCATGAAATAAAATAGTGCAGAAAAACTATATACAGATGAAAGATAAAAATTGCAGAAAAAAACTTGTAAAGAAATAATTTAGATTTTTGATGTAAAGGGCTTATGTGGAAAATGAAAAAAAACTACTTAAGTCTTAACTACTATTAGTGTTTGTAATAGTTTTAAACTAAGATATATCCATACCTCCAAACTAAAACATGTACTTAGACTCAAAACGGAGAAATTAAGATCTGTCAATCCGTGATTATATGATATTTCATATATATTTCTCTTTTATTATCAACCAATTGAAACATTAAACATTTGACTTTTAATCACTTTTACAACAGTTTTATTTGATACAAACTGCACACACATATGTATAATGTACATTGTACATACCCTGCAGGTAATGTCAATAGTGAATCTGTACTGATTTACTATTGACGCAGTCAGCAGTACTAGTGACTTATTATATGACATACAATGCTATAGACATTTAACATGTCCGTGTCATTGAAAATCTACTACTTATATTAGTACCATTGACTAGGTACTTCTTTTGGGACCATATATAAACTTTGAAACGAGTCAATCACTAGTATATCTTAACAATTCTTGTCTATAATTTTGGTATTTTTGTAGTAACTGGAAATGTCAATAAAAGGTAAATTTTGTTAAAATTTCATATGTTTTATTAAAAAATTTAAAGTTTCGAATTCATCATCTTTTATTAAAAGCGTTGCCGTTGTATGTAAATTTCTTAAATTTTTAAAGAAATTTAAAAATAAAAAACTTTTTTGTATATTTGCAATTTAAAAACATGCATTTTTTAAATAACTATTTAAAAAAAGAAAAAATACTTGATATATAAAATATTTTTTATCAGCTGGCGCCAATCATTTGTTATTGACGCTTCGTTTACAATGTCGCCAATAAGTCGTCGAAATAGTCGACCAAACTGGTGACTTGGGGACACTTGTCGAGAAGTTTCCTTCATGGTACATATATGCATGTGCTTTAGAATAAGAACGTACTTGTTCTATATGTTACCATCTGCACAATAAAATAACTATAAGTACAGCAATACATCACCATTATTTTAATTATATACTTCTATTTAAGAAACTATTTAAAATGTTCGTATAATACATTTGTACTTAGTTTTGCGTCAAGGGGGCATGGCTCTCATTAAGTTATAAGGAACGACACATAAAACTGCCTAATTTTATTTAAATCGATTTAATACTAGATTTGTTATAATCCAGTCATAATTAAAAAAAAATTTTTGAAAGCAACGTCTTTATAATTATAAACAGGACTATATCTTTCTCTTTGTCAATGGTAATATACTAAATCCCTTCATCCAGTTCGATTCAATATGTTGTGTGTGAATCATTCAAATATTTCTTTATCGCAAAATAGGAGTTTTTGTATTAGAATATCTTTTATATTCATTTTCATTTTTGACTAACTGAAATGAAAACCAAAGGAAAAGTAAATATAATTTTATTGTTGAGCAACATAATGGGAGTATTTCTCATTTTCATTTTTCGCGTTGCGTTATTATAAGTCATCAAGTCAGTCTAATAAAAAAAAAAAACAACTTTTTCTCACTTATACTGGTAAACGCGTGTAAAGATTGACCTGGTTCACACTGGGAAACTTTTGTTAGGAAACTTTTGATTTTGTGTGTGAGAGAAAGAGATATATATTCCTTTCTCTTTCTCTCACACACAAAAATCAAAAGTTTCCCAAAAAAAGTTTCCTAGTGTGTACCAGGTCTTTTGAACTTCTTACTTTAAAAAATTTACAAATTTAATCCTGCACAACAAATGTGAAGAAAATTAGATTAATCACAGTTCCTGTCATAATAATGCATTTTCATGCGAAAATAGGTATAAAGGAAATATAAGTTAAAAACAAGTAAGAAGTTATAGTCGGGCAAGGCCGACCATATTATACCCTACACCTGTATATGAATAAAATGTGATTTAGTTTTCACAATAAAGCATTTAAGTTGAATTTTACCTTGCCTCAGATATGCTACAGTCATTTACTATTTAATAAAACTGTGGATATTTAAGTAAAATTTTGATGGGGGTTTTTTTTAGAGGATCTAGGGTCAAATGAGGCCCTATAATTATAAAGTTCATCAGGGTCATCAAGACTAGTATAGAACTTGGTTTTGCAGTTTATTGTCGAGATACGAGTATATTATACAAAATTATGAATTTAAAAGCCCTATTTGACGGGTTAAGTTCTATGGGGCCTAGTTGAAATAATGGACCGATGTTAACTATTTTCAATAGGCTTCGTCTAGATTACCATAAAAGATCATGTACCAAATTTCATTGAATTATCTCCAAAATTGCGGCCTGTAGGTTTACATGGACGGATATAGCTAAATCGACTCAGAAAATGATTCTGAGCCTATTGTTATAGTTTAAGGTGGGTATAGGACAAATATTATTGTGCGTTACAAACATCAGCACAAACCCGATATACCCTCCCCACTAATGTGGTGTAGGGTATAATTATGGTATGGTCGGCTTTAGACTTTTTATAGCTGTCGGCGGTTTACCAAGCTACCAATACTTCTAGTAATTCATTGTACTATTTTAAAACGAGGGACAACTAAGAGTAGTTTGAGGTAGCAGAATTCCTACTGAACCGACTATGAAGTAGACATAAACTGCAAGACCATACCATTCTACAACAACACTTACCCACCAGTTTAGTAGTGTAGGGTATAATTAAGATTTATTACCAAAATGTGTAAGATTGACATACATTCCAATGTAACTGCGTCAGGTACACTATTACATTCATTCACAGCTCCAAAACAAAAAAAGGTGAGTTTTCAAATTAATGTTGTAATTTTCGACATACATATGTGATGGCAAATTCTTAAAATTTATCACTGCTGCAAATGATTTAATGTCCGTAATACAATCTAATGTGATGATTATTTTTTTCCACAAGTTTTTTCTATGCTTGATGTCGTTTTTTGTTGTTTGATTGCTGATAAAATGCCTGAATCTGTTGTTGACCTAATCACTCTTCATCAGTTTGATGATAAAATATTTAAAAAATACTTCATTTTAGGCCTAGTTGGAAATTTTATTCAATTTCTTGTAGTTTTTTCGTTTTATTTTCTTCTCATAACCACACACAATGTCGAACGAAAGTTATGGTCACGTAGTAATGAGGAAAATGTATGTAAAATAATTTGTCAAAAGTTGTACACAATAGATTTTGTTAATTGTATGTGAGCAAGCATATGAGCATGGAAAATTAAAAAGAAAAAGTTTAATTTTGCTGTGTGGTATTTCGTAAAAAACAAAATATAGAAAACTTTCTATTTCATTAGGATTGTAGGTTGATATAAGCTAAAAAATATATTTTGTGCAAAAATCTAATTGATTTAATTGTCGTAATTATCATTTGATATTTGTTTAATTACAATTAAGTTATCGACTCGCAATCGCAAAATAAATCTAATTTAATAATATCTTATTAGCCAATAATTTGTATTTTGTATTTCTTTATAAAATGATGATTTTTTTTTTCAAAATTAACCATTAATTTTGTACGCGGACCATAGGTTAATGTTAAAGAATTTCGAACAAAAAAAGTAAGATTTTGACTATGACCCTCCCCGATTTCGATGGAATTTGGTAAACATAATCTTTATGTACCCAGCATAAAATAACTTCCAAAGAAGCGAAAAAGAAGTAGAGTTAACTCAATGAAAGTACGGAAAAAGTCCTGAGGAAGTGAGGATTTTAACACAGGTTTGCCATAGGAGGAATGTCCTTTTTATTTGATTCCAAATTCACTACATCTGAAGTCATTCTCAGGAAGTAATTTTTATGTTCTTTTTTTCGAAGTTATTAGTAAGTGTTGTATTCTATAATACTGCAATTTCATTTCTTATTAACTTCTAAAAACAGAACATAAAAATAACTTCCTGAACATGACTTCCTATGTAGTGATAAAAAGAACATCTCTCCTATGACAAGTGCTAAAATCATCATTTCTTCTGGTCTATTTTAGTACTTCCATGGAGTAATTTCTACTTTTTTTCGCTTCTTAGGATGTTCTTGTTTTGCTGGGAGGTAGTGTATTTTTATTCTTGGAATAAATTGAAACAAATTTTGAAAATATTTCTTTTTAGTATTTCTATTAATTTTATAAAATTAAATGACGTAAAATCAATTTTAAATAAATTGATAAAGAAGTATGTCGGGTAATTTCATGTCATGTTATTCAGCTTTTTAAATCGATTTCCCGCGATCAGAAATTTGTACAAAATCGGTAAAGAACTTTCAGTTATAGTGGCTCAAAGTTTGAAATTGTTGCTGTTAATAAATAGTTGATTTTTTTTTTCAAATTATTTTAAATATCTGACTATATATTATAATTACTTAATAAACTTTTTAAATATCAACTCAGCTCTTCTTCATTTAATTTTCAAATTGAATTACACTTTTACTTTTATGGTGTGCAGTTGGTCACAGTAGTAATAATTAAGTAAAAGAAAACGGTTCATTAAATTTCATTTGCAGGTGCTTGTTAGTTTTTTGTTAGTTGTAATTTTCAAAATATTATCTGCAGCGACCAAAAAATACTCTATAGTATAAAATGTATAATAATACATTTTTCTTTGAAACATTTTAAAACAAGACAAGCCCATGGACGTGACAATTTCAAAAGTGTTACAAAGTCCATGAGCAGTGTGTCACAATGTCCATAAGCAATGTGACATGAAGACCATGGCTTTCAAAGAGTCCAGGTCCAGAGTATAAAACATCTGCACCTGGCCAAAGGTCGTCTATTCAGAACACTTTTAAAAATAATCAAAAATGCAAAAAAAAAAAAAATAAATTTAAGACACATTTGAATGACACTATAATCTTGCCGGCTATATCTCTTAATATCAATTAAAGTGTAACTGCCACAAAATATAAAACATGACTGCAAATTATTGTCTATGCAATTATAATTTACTAATGACATTTTCAAATGCAACACTGCAGTTTTTAGAGATAAATTTAAGATAAATGGTTGTCGTATATCATAGAGAAATTAAACAATATATGATATTAAATTTTCATGGTATGATACATCTTTAGTATTTTCAGTTTTCACAACCCAGATTTTCACATTAACAACTACAAATTAAATTTATCTAGATGTGTGTCATATTCTATGAAACTTATATAGTTTTTTAATCTATTTTTTATTTTGGTTTATAAACGCTTTTACAAAAGCTATTAAACTTGTACAATTATTTTAATAAATTGTTATAGACAATAAATTAAATAATGCTTAAATTAATATTTATTTTTTCAAAACAAATTGAGTTATTATATTATACGGTGTAATGATCACCACTGTATATGTGGTCATGCATACAGTATAACAACAAATTTGGAATACAAATTTAGATATAGATAAGTATTGAAGTGTTCACCCTAATATTAAATGTAAATATGCAAAATATTTCTATAGTATTTAAAAAAAAAACAAGTAAGAGCTCTATATTCGGCTGTGCCGAATCTTATATACCTTTCACCACGGTATGTTAAAAAAAAAAAACAGTTAGTACCAAAAAGTCCTTTTTTACATAACTTACTACAGGCCCAATATGCTTAATTTCATGTTTCTAGATTCAATATTATGGAAAATTCAAAAGAGTATCTTTTGAAAAACGAAAAAGTACCAAAAAGTTCACTTTTTCCATGAGAACTGGAAATTAGAACTAATTCCGAATCTACATATTTAATTTTATGTTCCTAGGTTCAATATTATATAATATTAAAAATGTACCTTTTGAAAAACAAAAAAGTACCAAAAAGTTACCTTTTTTGGGTGAGAACCCAATTAGACTCTAATTTAATTAGAGTCTAATTAGAGCCTAAAAGACTCTACATACTTAATTTCATATTTCTAGGTTCTATATTATAGAAAATTCAAAAAGTACCTTTTGAAAAACGAAAAAGTACCAAAAAATCCCTTTTATGGCTTCTAGTTTAAGCCAGGCTCCACATACTTAATTTCATGTTTCGAACCAATAACAACACTAGTGCTGCTCTCGCTTTGCTATTCTTACTAAAAACTGTGGGGCCAGTTGCCCGCAGGACTATGTCCTGGCTGGTCAGTTGTTTGAGGTTCCTTAGGGATCCACGTAGTGGCTGTGATTAACACCCAAATTCGCGGGAAGAGTGAGTTGCTGTTAAAAGACTGATGTAAGGTGAAGTCAATATTTCGCGATAAGTTCGGTGATTTTGCCGAAACAACAGATACCCCACAGAGGAGTGACTGTGGGACTAAGCGTTGGAAATGAGTTGGTATTAATTGTATATGGTACCGGATGAATGTGAGGTACAGCGGGCCACCCTTCTATCTATAATGAATGTGTCGTATGTTTTTCTCTTATGAATGTGTTTGATAGATAAGTTGTGTGCTGGGTTGTCTGATGATAGATGAAAGGTGATACCATTGATTTTTTCTTCCTTGTCCAGATATGTTCAGAGTATAATCTGTCCATATAAGAATTACCACAGTGTGTCCCTGTAAGTAAGAACAAAGTCTCGGCTTATTTGATGGATTTGTACTTCGGTCTACCGGTTACTTGGTGCTGTTGCCAAATTAACAGAGGTTTATGTTTATGAGGGTAGAGAAGCGCAATGGGTATAGCTAATTTTCTATACATTTGTAAAAATTTCTAAAAATTTGTACAAAAAAAAGACTAACGCTTTATAATGAAATGCCAATTTTATCTAATACAATATATCCAGCAACATCTGAAAGAGTGTATATTGAACTCTGTTTCTTTTAAAGAAATGTTTATAGATTTCTGGTTTTATGCTGGAGGAAGGCTAAAATATATTGTTTAAATTATTTATCCATTGTTGTTTACTGGTAAGAGATAAACAATTAATAAAAAAAAAATACATATGTATTGTTTTAAACTTCTGTTATTTTATCTAGGAATAATAACGTAGGAGGAAATCGTTATCGATTGATTGAAAATAAAGCCGCTTTCAATAACTATTTAGTAAACAGTTGTCAATCGACTCTATAGATGAATTACCAGTTTCTAATTTAAAGATTTAATCTAAATTTGTATTCAACCAACTAAAGGTTTGATAGAAATCATAATAAAACTATTTAAACTTTAAAAATCTTATGGAAAAACTATTATTAAAGTTAGCAAATGTTTTTAACTCGTTTTTACATAGAGATTGTTTTAGCAGAGCATTGTTATTGAATTTTTAAGTTGTTTTTGCATTAGACAGTAAATATTTTGTCAACAGACATCAATGTCTTGTTGTTAATTTTACACAGCTACTTAAAATTTTGCTTTTTTTCAACCAACAATAATTTTCCCACTTCAATTTAGTTTGTTTGCTTTTGTGAACAATTTCACTTTCACTTTTTGTTTTTTCTCAAATTTACCAAAAATTTTAACCTTTTCTTCGCTGCTGTTTACAGCAAGTATTAACAACAGCAGCCAACGGATATTCATCTATAGTTGCTGGTGATGTAGATGTCTTCAACCGCAACAAACAATATGTTTCTTTTGAATTCTACTGGCTGGCTGACTGGTGTTGCTATTGTTGAGCAAACATTTTTCTGTTTAATATTCATTACTATGGCCACAATTTGATTAGTATTTTTCTTTTGTTGTCTCAAAATATTGCCTCGATTTAAAAAATTACCCGTGTACAGGGCTTTAACAACTTGTTATTGTTAGATGAAAATTTTATTGCATGTGTACTGTTTTTATTGTCATGTAGTTCCAGTTGGTATATACAGTTTCATATAGTCCATGGATTAATTTCTTAAATTTGATTTATCATTACAGGACTACGAATAATTTTTGTTTGCATCAAAATTGGTCTTCGTTTAACTACCTTATTCGTTTAAATTTCTCAAAAGTTTAAGAACAAATGTTGTATGAAACGAATTGATAAACTGTTATGTTTAAAAACTTGAACATTTTCAGAATTGTATATAAACTATATCTTGTATATATGTATATAAATCTTCAATTTGTGGTAGCGATAGTTTAATAGTCGATCAAAATTAACTTTATTTTAACAATTCCCTAAGCTCCACAATTTCCATTTAAAATATCAAAAACTTTTTAGGATTTGATCAATATGACCTCTGTTGTTAGAATTTTCATTTGGTAACAACGAACTTCAACTGTTGCTGCAGTTACTGCATCATCAATACCCGCAGCAAATTTTAAAACACTTTTCTCTGTTCGAACAACAAAAGTTTATTTTGTTAAAGCAATTTTTATTTTTTTGTTTCAACATATTTTATACCCTACACTACAATAGTGGGGAGGTTGTTATATATGTATGTAGTTTGTAACTCAGAAACGTATTTTAAAGATTGCGAAGCATACCCTTTACATATAAACTATGGGTAAAAATTTTAGGGATCAAGATCAAAATCCCAATTGAAATGGATCCAACTGAAATGGATCCATTATTTTATCTTCCGAAAAAATAAAGTTTTGGAGCTCATGTTTGTATGTACCACTGTAATATGTTCCTTCCGGTTTAGACCGTAACACACAAAGTTTCGTTCACAAAACTACTAGAACATTGACAATTCCCTTGCTTTAATATAACGTATTTCTCTTTTCGATCAATAGTCCGACTAAACTAAGAATTTACAATTGGTAACAACGAATTTCAAATGCTACTTTAATATGCACTATTAACACCTGCGGCAAATTCACAAACACTTTTCTTTATTGCTACAACAAAAGTTTACTTTGTTGACGCAATTTATTTTCGTGTTTCAATATATGTTATACCCTACACTACAAAGTGGGGACACAAATATGTTCTACATTTACGTATAACTATCTGTGACAGTTTGAAGGAATGATTCAATCCGGTAGAAGTATAATTTCTGGTTCAAGAATGAACGTAATTGAGTTTGGTTGAAATAGATCCATTATTTTATCAGCCGAAAAAATAGGACTTTAGAGGTCATAATTATGTTTAAAATTCATTTTTAGAAAATGACTATAGCGTCACAATTCCCTTGCTTCAATACAAAAGGGGGTGTCCCTTTCAGAAAGGTCTGAGAGATCCAAGAGGCTGAAATTTGTACAGGTCACTTATTATATATACTATATATTTATGGAATAAGCTTTGATTGATAGTGGGTATATAAGATTCGACTTAACCAAATTTTACTCTCTTACTTTTTCGGTTTTTTGTTAGATGTAAGTTTTAATTTAAATAGCAACTTGTTTGAAATTACTGCAACAAATGTTTATGTTTTCTTTTTAGCTCTTTCTAATAGTTTGCCGTTTTTGTAATTTTGTAACTGACATTCAATTAATTCTGTTAGAATTCAGTTCGTAAATAGTTTTTGTTGAAACTTAACATCACTTTTTCAGTGCGTTTCGCTTAGAGTAGCATTAAATTGCTAAAAAATAGCTTTAAAAAGTAAAAGCCATTCCTTTTATATCCACCGTTAACACATGTATAAAAAAAAATAAGGTAAAATTCAAAAGATGGTTTCATACATATGTGGTTACCTTCAAAACTTAATATTGCATTGTACTCATGTTGAATGGTTGTTGCCCAACACTGATAAAATAGGTACCGTCATTAGCACACCTCTGGCTATTAGAATTCACACCCAACTTTAATGAAGTTGAAGAAGTGTTCAAGAGAATGAACAATATTACCATAACCAAGTGCAAACTTTATTTTTAAAAGGGATTTAGAATGTGGCCGATTGTGTGTCATATATTTTTAAGTAACTTATATATGGGGGCTACATGCAGTCCGATTCAAATGAAATTTAAAAGATATATATTTTGTTTAGAAGAGAAAATCAGAATATTCTTAATTTAGTTATGAATAGTTATTTTTTGGAAGGGAATATTACAGAGTCCTTTGCACCATACAAATCCGGTAATGGGTTGTACTTTCATAACCACTTACTTTTTAATGACTACTATTTACCGTCTGCATTACTTTAAACTACTCGAGTAATGACTTTCTCTTATTCAGATATAGAAGTACTTTATTTTCTTTCAGCTTTGTCATATTGTTTGCACATTTTATTTAATTGCGTGTTAAGCATTATATTTTATAAGAAAGAAAACAATATTAAATTTTGTATCTGAAAACCATTATTTTACTCACAATAAAATATCTAAGCCGTGGTGCAGTGAGTAGAACACCGAGGTCCCTGGTTCGTATTCTCACTGGCCCCTTATTATTACTAAAAACAAAACAACTTACTCAACAACTTCTTTGTAAGCAAAATTTACTTTTTTAACTCCCTATAAGTACTTGCCTCCAATGACATCACCGTCTTAAAATAATGACTTAAAATGCTATTGAAGAGGTAATTAAAAGAGGTTTATAAGCATTTTAACTCATTACTTTTCAATGTAAGTTTTTCTTGAGACGTATTTTGTTACATTTCCGTTTCTATTCAACTACCGCACAAATAGATTCAAATCTTGGAAACCACAACGGGTGGTCCCAATATCCCTATAAGGCGTTCAAATTTGATTCCTTTAAACTTATTTTTCATAAATCATTTAGGTACACGATTTAATTGAATCTCATAAATTTGTTAGCTTTCACTTATTTTCTGCCTACATTTCTTTCAATGTAAAACTCGCGTGTCGAGTCACAACTGACAGGCGAAACGTCAACGTAAATAAAATACTTCTTCTCTTCGAACACAAACAACAAAAGCAAAAATGTACTTGAAGTTATGAAAAAATATACATGATTAAACTAAATTTTATTTACAAAAAATTTATGAGATGTAATTTTGCAAAAATAATTGAAAAGCATAAAAATAATTAAGTTCAAAAAATAATAACAAAAACAAAATAAATTGATGTAAAGAAGAAAGTGGGTGTTGGGAGAAACGGCAACACAAGAAAGTGTTACCATTTTTTTTTTATTAGCGGCCAAATGAAAACGATTTTCAAAGATTTACAAAAGAAACCCCAAACAAAGTAAATAATTAATTACTGCGTAGAACAACAAGATTAATCCGCTGTTAAAAAAGGAAAATTAAATATTTACGATGAATTTTATAGCAGCCCATTAAAATACAAAGATAATGAGCCAAATTAGCAGCCAAGCTTGATATTGCGCTTAAATATGGCAGCAAAAGAAATAATAAAGAAAAAGAATCTCTCAGTTGCATTTGCGAGATTTTCAAGATTGTGGAAAAAGTTTTAAGATTTTAAAAATACATTGCTTTTTACCATCTTTCTAACATGCTCTAAATATTCATTCAATAGTGTGCAGTCTAGTTTAAAATGCATACTATGGTGTTGCAGAAGCATTAACTAGGTCCATTTTGGCCATAAAAAAAACAAAAATTGTTGCAGCTAAGCAATTAAAACAAACAAAAATGTATAAATTTCTTAGCCACGCTAAGCCTGAAGATCAGTTGCATTTTGTTAGGAAATTGAAGTGGTTTGTTAATTTTTAAAAAAATAAATGATTTTAGTTAAAACACAAGTTTTATAAGATAATATACAAAAAAAATTAACTTCAAAAGATACAAAATTATTAACAGTCCCTTAGGACACTTTAAGAAAATATTTTGCTAAGAATTTTAGTCCTTAAAAAATGTGTAATAAATTGAAACTGTTAAATCTATTCATAATAGTGGCTGTATGTAGTTGTACAATATCGGCTGAATTCGAAACGACTACAACCCATAGTGGGCGTGGATTTTTAAACGACAACGGTTTAACACGCACCATACATCACATACTAAATCAGTGTTTAAGTAAAGATGATGTGGTATGGTGTTTCAAAGTTCAAGGAGCTAAACTGCTGGGTCGTGCCTTAAAATTTCAAAATATTAACATCATTGAAGGCGTGGCTTTGGTGAAGAAAAACGATAGTGAATTGAGATCTGGACGTGCAAGTGTTACAGATCTTAAACTTAATAATCGAGACTTGGAAAATCTCTCTATGAAAAGTTTGGATTCTCTGCTAATGGAAAGATTTCTATCGTTTATACGCTCGCGACAACTACAAGTTAACATGCCACGCCTATTGGCTTTTGGCAAAACGAACAGTCAGGATTTGTGGCAAAGTATTATGGATTTTTTCACCTCTAATGATGATTCAAGTGCTGAATCTGAAGGACGTAAGAAAAAAGATGATAAGAAATATTTGGGCCCCTTTATAGCAGCAGTAATGTTAAAGGCTGCAATTTTAAAAATGGCCTATCATTCGATTGCCATAGTTGCTGGCAAGGCTTTGATAGTGGGTAAAATTGCTCTTATCATTAGTTCTATAATTGGTCTTAAGAAATTGGTCTCAAATGAGGGTGGCGAGAAGACTACCTATGAAATTGTTAAACATCCTCAAGTCCAGCAAAGTCATACATACTCATCTAGTCATGCGGGTGATTATGAAGGTCATGATGGTGGTTCCTCGTACCATCGCAGCATGGATGATGAAATGATGATGCAAGATAAGTCCTATAATGCTTGGGTGCCGTCCAGTGCGTAAATCCTAAAGAAAACTAATAAACACACTCTCCTAGTATAAGTCAAATATATAATTATTCCAGACAGAGTGGAATTTAAAATGTATTGTAATTATTTTGCATAAATTATAAGTTAGATATTGAAAAACAGTTGCTTAATAACGAATATTCGTTCGATTTAAATTGTTAGTCGAAGGCATAGAAAACAGACATAAATAACATAGTATTTGATTTAAGGTGTTTGAAAATGTATGTTGCATCTCGGAATAAGTGATGAATTTTGATCAGAAAGAAGAAACAGAATCAGAAATAGGGGAAAATTTATAAGTGAGGACTTTAGAAGCATTATTTATGTAAAGACGGTCTAACTGTTGATGCACGAAATACATTTATTGTGACAACAAAAGTGTAATGTATATTCAGATAAATTTAAAATGATATAATTTTTTCTTATTCCCAAATATATGAAGTTTAATGTTTTGTAAACGAAAAATTTAAATTTTAAATGATTTTAATGAAACCGAACATCTTTTTCCATTACAAGTTCTTATCATTTTATTATCATATAAGGTGAAAGTTTTTTTTTTCAAATTTAATTACACACAATAATTGAAACATTAACTATGCATATCAATGAAACATTTTAATCATTTAATGATTATAGTACTCACACCAAAGATATATTTTGTTATTAAACCAAAGTTAATAATTTTAACTGATTTTTTTTTTTAATTTACTTACCAAAACGAATCATTAAACCATAAATAGCGTGTGTTGCATGCATCATCTTCGTTAGCATGTGAAATTTAATCTAGTTTATTTTATTTATATATTAAATTATTTTATTATATTTTTTGCGTGTGTTTTAAGTTTAAGTTATTTAAAGAAAAAAAAAAGAAATTGTTTTTAGTTTTTTTAAGAGCAAATTTATTTTAATAAATAAAATAATATTAATTAAATAAAACCATCAAGTTTAATTTGTTTTAATTTCTTTTAAAAGTTAATTTTATTCAATTTATTTCGTTGTTGCTGTTGATATTGATTTCTACGTTTGAACTCATCAGTTTCGGCAACTTCATAGTAAGTTCCCGGTTCTGTGTATTTGTGCTCGTCTGCTGGTATTATTTCGAATTTGTTGTGTTCATAGGGCATGCTGCGATGCCAACTTGAACTGTGTTCATGACTGTGACTGCTGCCTCCTCCCCCTCCTCCGCCGGTAACAATAACATGATCCGTACCGCCACCACTACCACCCGTTCCCTTTTTGAGACTGCCCTGAAATGTAAACTCTCTTAGATGGATTTTGTTTAAGGGGAAACATATAATTAAGATAATATTCTAACTAGGAACTAATCAATATCTAAAATTTAGAAAAAAAAAACTTGGTATTCTTTTGTTTTCTTTCTCTTTATTTTTCAATTAGTATAGTAAAAGGGTATAGGATGATCGGTTACGGGACTGATCAAACAAAATTTGAACATTTAGTTGATTTTTTTAATAGTTTTCTATTAATTTTAATTTCTATTATTTCCTTTTTCTTTCCATTAGTATAATTAAAGTGTATAGGATGATCGCTTGCGGGACTGATCAAACAAAATTGGAACAAATTGATTGTTGTTAATAATTTTCTATTGGTTGTATCACGAAAATACCCAGCAAAAACTACAAATAAACCAACATATAGAAAGCAAAACATAAAAAATTCCTCAGCCGGGATTTGAACCCAGACATTCAGTTGTTTTTTATGTTTCTCTCTCCAGCAGCTTACTCAATGCTCCATTAACATGTTGATTTTTTTAAATTTGAGAAGGACTTCTTACAGACAAATATAAGTGAATGTGATTTAGAACAAAATAAACGGTATCAAGTATAGCTTGAACCACGAACCCTCTATTTTTTAAATAAACGTTCTAGATAATTGGGTTATAACAAATACAAATTGTTTTGTTATTTACCAGATAAATGATATAATATGGATGATAATGAACACTCATTACCAAGTAATGTATGAAATAACTACTGGCCATTACACCAAAAATTTCAGATTTGTTACGGGGTAAATACAACTTTACAAAATCGTAGCACTTCTAAGCTTTCAATTGATGGATTAAATCCAATAAACCAAACGAGTTAAATTTCGGTTTATTTAGGACACATAGACTGTAATATAGATTAAAGTCGGGAGATTATCAAGTTATTTCAAACACATAGAGGATTTATTCAATTCAATTCAATCATATAAAAAATTCAGGTTCTTAAGTTTCTAACTCCGAAAATAATTTTAAAGGGGGAAATGTTAGTCGATGAAATTTGGTTTCATTCATGCAAGCTTGGAATATTTTAATTAATAGTAACATATACACATATGCGTGGAAACTCCCATATGTATCAAGAATAAACATTTGTTTATCTGAAAAACTACTAGAGCTAGAAATATTCCACGAAGAACCTTAACATTCATCTGAACATTTGAGGGAAATGGACGAAAGTTGACAGTCTCGTGGAAATTTTAAAATATTGCTTAATTTTTAACATATTAGGCGTGGCATTTCCCATATGATGAAAATGTAGAAAATCGTATATCTAGAAAGCTATTAGAGCCAGAATCTTCAAAATCGTAAAGTGGATTTTTTGTAATGTTTTCACAGTAGCAAAATACATTGGGTATATGTTGTGTTCATATAAAAATCAACTGCCCAATTCACAATTGATGTCGTATCATTGTTGGTATCGTATAATTTTTTAAATATATTTTTTGAAACAAAAACAAATCAATTATAAAAAATACAAAATACTACGATACAACCGTACAACACCGATTGTGAATTCGACAAATATATGTTAAAATTTACTACAGAAATCAAATGATTTACTAAAAATTTTCCACAATTAGGTGTACACATTGTGCTAATTTAGGTTGTGTATTAGTAAACATGTTTTCCAAACTCAATTACAAACTTCATATCTTTAGTCATAGGAATAAATCATGTCCTTAAAGCTTATAACATTACAAAGTACATAAATGTTTTACAAAAATGTTCCTTTAATCTCTAATGAAATATTTGATAGACACTAAAATCATACAATTGCTTTGTATTGACTCTTAACATTCAACTCAATTGAAAACTACTCACCAGTACGGAGATAAGTAAAGCAACTTTAGCCATCACAAATGCAGCTCCTGCTATTAGTATTACTTTGCCCAAAAACATTTGTGCAACCATTGCCAGCATCGCCATACCTCCCATCATTGCCATATTCTTGTCTTTGTCCTTTTTCTTGCGACCTTTGGGTGGTTTTATATTAAATAACGAATAGTATATTTTATTTTTATATTTTTTATGTTTGTTTTTATATTTATGTTTAAATTTATTTTTGTATTTATGTTTTTGTTTATTTTTATTATGTTTATTTTTGTTTTTGATCAGATAAGTGGGCGAGGGTAGTGCGGTAAGTGCAAAATCGAGGGGAGAAGAATAAGAGGGTTTGAGTTTTTTAAAAGGTTTTTTTCGACCAGATTTTTTTATTTTTGAAATTTTATCATCTACAAGACCATTCAATTTACGTAGCGTACCTTCTTCCTGTTCCAATTGTTCAGTCGCACCAGTATCATCAACATCATCAGTGGTATCTGCATTGAAATCATCTAGAGCTGAGGATATGCTGCGTTTTATGAATAAATTATTGACAGATGAGGGTAATTGTAATTTTAATGAGCGTGTTTGAGCCAACTGTAACATTTTCAAAGCCAATGTATCACTTAAAGAACGTCTATGTGATGTATTAAGTAATTTGTTTTGTTTATCCTCGTTTAAGAATGACGAGGAGGTAGTGTTGTGAGTATTTTTTTCAATAACTAAAAAATCACTAAATTGCCATGTATCATTATTAGCAATGGCTTTGTCTAATGTCTCAAATATTTTATTTTCCAAACAATTAATTATCTCATTCTGTCCGAAACATTGAGCCATCGATTGACCCATTTGTAGAGCGGAAGAACCATCTCCTTGCGTACTTATTATGGCAACACTTAAACTACAATTTAGTGTGAAAATCACAAAAAGTGCTAAGACTATTTTTAACATTTTTCACAATTAATTGTAGCACTTAAATCCTTATTTATGGCTTAAGGTTTTTAATCTCTTTTATTTTTAAAGAATTTATTTTTTCTTTTCTATCCAACTGTTTTTTTTTTTTTTTTTTTTTTTTTGATAGAGTTCTTTGTTTTACATCTAAACTTCTTCAACTATAAAATAATACTAAACTAATTGTTGTATTATTAACCATAATTTATATGCAAATGTTTTTGTTTAATTTCTAAAAATTGGTATTTTTATGAACATTTAATTGGTGGAGGAAATGAATTTTTCTTTTCATTTTCACTCTTACAAAAAATTACTAAAAAGAAAGAACTTTTCAATAAAGTGTAATTAAGTTGTTTTTCAAACCATTACAAATCTAAATATTTATCTAAAAACATTTAATATAAGTAGATATAAACCAACAAACATTTTGTTTAACGTTTATGAAACGTCCACAGTAAGTAGGATATGCCTTTGCCGATAGATCTATTTCTGCCAGAATGACCTAAAACTACTTTTTCGATAACAAATGTCGAAGAGAAATCCGTCCGTTGGCACTCAATCCTTAAGCTATCAGTCCTAAAATGCTTAATACTTCAATGTTTCACCAAGTATTAAAAACATAAATGGTTTATGTCTTCCAGTAACTAGCTAGGGCTATATACTCATACTCATCTGATATAGTTAGTCCTTGCTGGATTTTTTATTTATTTTAATATTTTTTATATAATTTGAAATCTACTGTTTGCTGGGTTTAAGTCTCATCAGCAAAACAATTTATTTTCAAATACTTATAAATACATAAAAACTAAATATGCATCGCTTAACATCATACCAGTGATATTTTTTCCATAAATATTTAGCTTTCATTGTGTTTTTCAATTTTCTTTAACCATTTTAAACCTTTTCGTAGCCACCTGTATTTAAAACCCAAATATTATACTACGATGCCAATTCCAAAACTGTAGTTTTTTGTGTCATAGTTATTTTTTAATAATAAAAAAATATTAAATGAGTAAATTAGGGTGGGTTATTGAACCTTAAAAATGTTTTTTGGCTTGTAATTACAGGTTCTTGCGGTGATAGGTACTTGGGTCGTTTGTTTCGTATTTTGCTATCTTTTGTTGTATTCGGATTTTCTTAAAAAAAAACTTTAACAGACAAATATTTTCACTTTCATCTCTAGTAATTTGAACTTTATTTCTTCCAACTTACAGTGGAATAGTAAAAGCAATAAAAGGAAATAAATTTCCACTTATTATTTAACATTTAAAAAAGGAAATTTTGTAAAGCTAAAGTTTTAAATTTGGGAGGCATTAGCAAAAAATTGCATTAAAAACAAGAATTTACTGATTTAATTCAACGCCTACAGTGATTTTTATATATCGATAACCAACATTTCACGTGAAATATATTAGTTTTTCAATATTTTTTTAAGTGTAAACATTTCCTCTGTTCTGTAATTATACCCTACACCACTTTAGTGGGGAGGGTATATTGGGTTTACGCTGATGTTTGCAAAGTCGTCCCATAATCATTTTCTGATTTAACCAACATTTCACGTGAAATATATTAGTTTTTCACTATTTTTTTAAGTGTAAACATTTCCTCTGTTGTGTAATTATACCCTACACCACTTTAGTGGGGAGGGTATATTGGGTTTACGCTGATGTTTGCAAAGTATACCATTCGCCTCATAATCATTTTCTGAGTCAATTTAGCAATGTCCGTCCGTCCGTCTATGTAAACCTTGTAATCAAACTACAGGTCGCAATTTTGAAGATAATGTACAATGAAAATTGGTACGTGATCATCTTTTTCCCCAGGGACGAAGCCTATTGAAAATGGTTAACATCGGTCCATTATTTCATCTAGCCCCCATACAACTGAACTCCTGAACAGGGCTTTTAAACTGTGTAATCAAACTACAGGTCGCAATTTTGGGGATAATTCAATGAAATTTGGCACATGATCGTCTATGATACCGTAGAAGAAGCCTGTTGGAAATAGTTTACATCGGTCTATTATTTCACTTAGCGCCATACAACTGAACCCTCTAAATAGGGCTTTTAATTTTAATTATGTTTACTATACTCATATCTCGACAAAAAGCTGCAAAACCAAATTCTATACTAGATTGGATGACCTTCACAAATTCCATACTAATAGGTCCTCATATTTTATTCAACAATAAACGACTTAAGTACAATTCAACTTAAATGCTTTATTATGGCAACTAAATCACATTATATATTTGTAAAAAGGTATAGGGTATTATATGGTCGGTCTCGTCCGACTATAATTTCTTACTTGTTTTTTGAAAGAGTTTTAACTAAATCATCTATTGTGAATGAATTTAATGGAACTTCTCTAGTATAAAAATAAAAATAAATAAGATAAGAAGTAATGACGGCATCAATTGTTCCATGGATGTTGTTTAAGAATCTGAATTGCATCTGTTTGCACTTGCTCTAGAACTAGTTTCTTTTAGAACAAGTTCTGAATTTTTTTCCTGATATTTTTTTTTTTAATTTTTGTAATATTTTTTTATTTACATTCAAATTTTTGACAAAATATTAATTATACCCTACACCGCTATAGAAGCGTTTGTGTTGATGTTTGAAACACCACCAATTGGCTCATATTTAGTTATGTCCGTTCGTCTGTCTGTATATGTAAGAAAGGAGAATGTACGTATATACATCAAATCCGAAGAAATACACCTATTGTGCGCTTAATCACCAATGCCTAAGGAGGGAATCGAACCCACCATCTCTGGTCTACCAGATTCTTTGAACCATTGAAATTTTCAACTGTGAATTACACAAGCTGTACGTAATTCTATTTAATTACCTAAGAACTATGAATGCGTCAGTGTAATTTTTAATTTATCATAATCAGCTTATTGTTTGAAAATAAAAAAAAAATACAAAAAATATAAATTAATTACAAATGTTATAATACGCATTATCGTTTTAAAACGTAAACTTATCATTTCATATCTTAAACTTAATTTTATTAAAGAAAGGAATAATTCTCATTAAATAATTAATTATCCCACTGTGCAATGTTTATTGTTTATTTTCTTGAGCTCATAAACGATTGTTGTAACAAAGTAGCAAATCTTTCTTACTGGCGCTGCTACTTGTTTACTTCTTTCAAAGTGTTGTGGAAGTAATTTAAGTTGTCAAAAGAATTTCCTTTTCTTGTTATTATTGTTACAAAAAGATTTTAAAGCCTAAAGCTTATTGGTTTTAGGCTTGAAACAATGCCAAGCATTTTATGTATAATGAGACAAAATAACAAAAATTATGTAATTTTTAAAATCGACTTAAAATTATGATGCCCTTACGCAATATTTAAAAAAAGTGAGAGTGTTGTAATAAACTTCCAATTTCATTAAAACAAATGCCAATTTTTGTAAATTTAGATTTTGTGTTTTTATTTTAGAATTTAATAAGGATCTAGAATATATATGTACTTTTATCGGTCTTTCAATGTGTTACCAAAGTAATGATAATTTCAATAAAGTAGGGTATCTTAAAATGAACCAAGCATTTACTATCATTTGCAATGAAAGGGCCTTATGTACCTACTATGAGATTGGTACTTTTTTGTCAGTTAAATAAGAATATGGGTAAGAAGTTTAAAACAAAAAACTTTTTGTTAACTCAGAAAGTAATACATGCAGGTGTTTTGAATTTTTTTTATTTTTTTTAAATCTTTTATATACATATCTTAAAAACTTTTTGCAAGTGGATGTAAAAAATATAAACCCTAATTTTTATCATTAATTTTGTTGTAACCTGTTATTCTACAATATTAGTAGAATAAATTAAAATACTAATTTAAATATAATACATTTAATTTATTCTTAAATTAAACTACAACTGTAATAAAGTAATATGTATTACACTCTTAAATTTAACACTTTCCAGCCAGAGTTATCACTAGTCTTAAAATGATGATTTGATGAAATATTTATAACACCAGCCACCTCTTCTTCATCTTCTGTATAGGCCGAAGGACCTAATTTACCATTTGAATGACGCAATTTACCACTACGATCTTGCATTAGAACCTGTTTCTCATATTCATAAAAACGATCTGGGGCAGGTGTGGCTAAAACTGGTGCTACAGTTGAGCGTACATTACTGCTGCTACTAATTCGTCCAGTATTTTCTCTTGTCTTTTCAAAAACTACTTTACGATCTTGTCTTTTATATGGTGAAATATGCTGTAGTTCATCTTGTTCATATTGTGAGTAGACAGTATTTTTACCGGGATACAAACCACCACCAGCGACAGTACCAAAATTTCCTCCCGCAAAAGCTTGTCCTCTAAAAGGTGGTGGTGGATGCGGTGGTATACCACCGCCAAATCCATGGCCACCTCCAAATAAACCTCCTAAGCCGCCACCTAATGTTCCCAAAGCACCAGCAACTCCTCCTACGCCTAAAATGCTGCTAATATAAACTACTAACTTGGCAATGAAAAGTGATTTTTTCAATAGCAAACAAATTATGGTAAAAAGAATTGGCACCAGTGCTACCAAGTTGAATTTGAAACCGAGTAGAAATGGTAATAGGTATTGTTTTGTTAAGATGCGTGCTGCAATAATAATGGAAAACGGTTGTTATCTTAGCTTAAGCTTGGCTTTAATAGTGTGTCTTTGATAGATCTTACCTGTTGAAACTTCTTCGTAATTAAAATTTCTTTCATCTACTGTAGGATCTAACATAAATTGTGCCACACTATTGGAATCGGCGGAGGGACCTATCTTAAACATAAGACCCGGATATATGGCATCCATATGGAATTCAAGAGCTCTTTGACTAATTACTGCTCCAGCATTCTCTAAAATGCCTCTAGAATGTGAACAAAATTGAATTATGTACAATGTGCATATTAGAAATATTTTATAGTGAATTATTCTTAATAGTTATATATAGTACTCGATTGAATAATGTTATAAAGAGGTGGCCAATACCTCCAGTCTGGCCGGGACTAAAAAATTGGTTACAGTCTACTGTTTGGCTTAGTCCTTGCATTGATTGAAAGAGGTCAGACCAGACCACCGCATGATCTGGTACTACGGGTGGCCAGTTGGCCGCAGGACTATGTCCTGGCTGGTCAGTTGGTTGAGGTTCCTTCGTGATCTACGTAGTGGCTGTGGTTTAAACCCAAATTCGCGGGGAGAGTAAGTGGCGGTTTCGGTGCTGTTGCCGAAACAACATATACCCCACAGAGGAGTGACTGCGATACTAAGCGTTGGAAATGAGTTGGTATTAATTACATATGGTACGGGATGAATGTGAGGTACGACGGGTCTCACCCTACCCCACGCAATGAATGTCTCGTATGTTTTTCTCTTATTAATGTGTCGTATAAATGAGGTGTGTGCTGGGTTGAATGATGATGGATGAAACGTATGATTGAATTGAATTTTCCTTCCTTGTCCAGATATGTTCAGTGTATACTCTGTTCATATCAGAATTACCACAGTGTGTCCCTGTGTGTAAGAACAATGTCTTCGGCTTATTTTATGGATTCGTACTTCGGTCCACCGGTTACGTCTCTAGATGCTGTTGCCGAATCAACAGAGGTCATCCAATGGTCAGAGGTTAGATAGCTCGAATTCTTTAGCAAAGTGCTTGTGCATGGACCGGTCAAAGCCAATGTACAAAAATTACCACCTGAGTTCTTCATGAAGAATAAAGGGGCGATGGTAGACCGTTCTGGCAGATGTTCACTTAAATCTCTCGACATTCATGTCCCAGGGATGAAGCCTATTGAAAATGGTTAAAATCGGTCAATTATTTCATCTAGCCCCCATACGACTGAACCGCACGAATAGGGTTTTTAAAATTTGTAATCAAACTACAGGTCGCAATCGGCACATGGTACCGTAGACGAAGCTTGTTGGAAATAGTTTACATCGGTTCATTATTTCACCTAGCCTCAATACAACTGAACCCGCCAAATGGGGATCTTAAGTTCATAATTATGTTTAATATACTCATATCTCGACAAAAAGCTGCAAAAACCAAGTTCTATACAAGATTTGATGACCCTCACGAATTCCATAATAATAGGTCCTCATATGATCCTAGCCCGTATGAAAAGCCCACATCAAAATATCACTAAATGTCGACAATTTTATTCAACAATGAACAGCTTAAGTATGTATATCTGAGGCAAGGAACAATTCAACTTAAATGGCAACTAAATCACATTATATTTTTGTCGAAGGTGTAGGGTATTATATGGTCGGCCTCGCCGTATTATAATTTCTTACTTGTTTTCTTATCCAAATTTTATAAGGATCTTTATAGGCTTAAACATCACTCCATAAGTGATTCTATTCCTCATTATATGACCCAAACTTTTGTGAGGATTGGTTCATAATTGATCTTTCCTTTTTTTCCCTTAGGAAAATTACTTTAACGTTCATTACTGGCTTAGAAATGCGAAGATAATTCTCACTTTTGTGTGAGAATTGGTTCATAATTGACCCTACCCTACTTATAAGATCCAGAACTACCAAAGAAGCGAAAAATAAGTAGAATTTACTCCATGAAAGTACTGAAAGATACCTGAACAAGTGATGATTTCAACACAGACTTGTCATAGAAAGAATGTCCTTTTTATTTGATTCTAAATTCACTACATTTGAAGTCATACTCAGGAAGTCATTTTTATTTTATATTTTGGTTGTTATTAGAAAGTGAAATTGTATTATTATAGAATACAACTAATTTGACTCAAATAAAGTACAAAAAAATACCTTGAATTAAAAAAAATATCCTTTTTGCTTCTTTGTAAGTCAATAAACATAACTTTCTCAGGAGGTATAAAATTCACTTAGTGCTACTTTCATTATTTTTTTGGTTGTACTTCGTTTTATTTTTGCTGGGTCACTTCTACAAGCAATTTCAATTAACTTAAAATAAAATTTATAAAATATTTGAATATATACAATATGCATTTGAATATATACAATATGCATTTGAATATATACAATTTCCACCAATTGCATTGTAATTGCACAAACTTTAAAAGGCGGTTTCATGATATACGAAAACTAAATGCAATTCTTTCGCAATTCACACACTTTAATTTTAATCACTGCAATACACAACAGCTCTTACCTAAAATCCACCGGATCAGTATCCAAAAAATTCACTAATGACCTCGATGCCACCTTATCGTCACGGGCGGCTATTAAACTGCCAGCAAATGTAAAATTATCTCGTTCATCGAAACGTTGCAAAAAACTAATGGCCGTACGACCAATACACTCCCTTAAATTTGGATGTGATGATTTGCGTAAACAATATTGAAATTCTTGAACACTATTATCATCGTTTTCTGTAGTGGTTATGGCCAAATTAGTGTCTAATATTTGTAGTAAAACGAATAGCAATGACACACAATGAAATTTAAACATTTTACCGTTAAAAATTTTGTTATTTGAACTAAACGAAATATATGATACAACTAAAACAGTTTCTAACGAAAATACACAAATTTATACTAATTTCACGCAATTGATATAGTGGATGGAGTTTTTAAGCAGAAAACTAAACATTAAAATTAACTAAAATTAAATAATAGCTGTTACGAGTAGAAAAATTTACATCATTAACATTAAATGCAAAAGATTTACATTTATGGCAATATTAGTGTGGGCGTTTGTGTGCAACATATTGTGTGTGTGAGTGTGTTTGTGCTGGCTTTTTGACCAAAAATCATTAGAGTGCGTAATTTGCAACATACAAAAGCCGGTAAAATGGCAAGTGTTTGGTTATAGAGTCAACAAAAACCACAATAACGGAAATAGAAGAAATCATCAAAACAAATGTGTAACATTTGAGAAATTGCCACTACAACAATTCTCTTAATACGATGTTAACGTTGAAGTATATGTACATTTATACAATATATGATATTGTAATAGAAACATTTTAAGGACTGATATAAATAAATTGGTGCATCTTTTGTGAAACAAAGCACAATGGACACGTTTGCTATTCCATGAAGTTTTCGAATAAAAATTATTTGATTAATCGAGGAAAAATATTTATTTTTCTTCAAACGAATAAAAAAATTTCCAAATTAGAATAAAGAACAATTCGAACAATTTTTGTGAAAAAATCGAATATTTGAATAAATTTTTAGTGTTACTTTTAACCCATATTTTATTACAATATTGAACAAAGAATTACATTATTTTTTGTAAAACGAATACTTAATCAAAAGATCAGTTGTTATTGAATAAAACTTTTACTACTTTTGCAATTTATAAAAATTTGGAATTTTAAAAAATTTTGCAATGTTAAAAATAAAATGCTTCTTGTTATAATTTTTTTTTTTTTAAATTTTACAATTAAATTGCTTTTATACGCCATGCTACCAAATTCATTAAAAAATTTATTTTACAAAATAAAGTTGTATTAAGAGGTTGTTTTCAAAATTGTAACATATGTATGCAATATACAACCAAGTTGTTTAAAAGGTCGCATAGTGCATTACTGGCAAAGACCTGTTAATGTATAATTTACTGTCTATACTGGTATTTTAAAGCGAGTTATGTACGTTAAAGTCATTCTCTGATGAGATCTTTATATGGAAAGCATGGTCGATTATCAATTATCATTTCAATATCAAACAAAATATATATGTTGAAAATTTCCACTCTCTAGCTCGTCCTATCGTGTTTTCAACAGACAGGCAAGCGGATGGACGTTTTAGAATCTAATATTTCGATGTATTACAAACGGAGTGACAAATACAATACATACTCATCTTTTTTGATGTTGGGTGATAAAACATGATGAGTGGCTGATGAAATGTGTTTGGCAAGTTTTACTTATATTTCAATAATTCTTGGTAAGAATCAAAAATTCAGTAAAATATTTTTAAATTAATTTTTTGGAAATTTTTTGAAATATTTCATAAAAATTAAAGATCTTTTTTTACAAATTATATTGAGGTCAATTGTATTAATCAGTTGTAGTGAATTGAGGACTATTAAAAAATAAATATTTCTTAGATTTTTTAATTTTTAATACACTAATAAGAATCTGAAAACTCTCATTCAACAACTTACTTTTTAATTAACACTGCATACTTAGAAGGCATCTAGTAATTACCTACAAATAATTAGGTAATACAAATTTAACATAAGTACATACTTGTTAACCTTGTCATGTTTTTTTTTTGTTTTTTTTTTTTCTTAGAAACAGAACTACTTACTTAACTCCCTTAGTAAGTACTTACCTAACTCCTTTTTGTATGCGAGTATGGTAAGTACTTTTCCCTAATGTCATGCTTGTGTTAAAATAATGACTTTTAATGCTATTGCGTAAGTCATTTTTAGAATTTTAAACCCTTACTTGTCAATGTAAAATTTTTGCTTTTAAAAATACACAAATTTGACTGATCTCAGTTCTCAGACTTTTACTCATACTAACCGTTTTATACTCCATTGCCATGGTCAGTGCACACATTTAAGTGCTTCTTGTTATTTTCTTTGTTTTTCTTTATTTTATTATTTTCATCTTACAATTTTACACATTGTTATTTAATATTTTGCTAACAAATAAATTTTACTACTAAATTTTTTTTTTTTTTTCTGCATATTATATAATACATACTGTTTTATTTGCAAAATTTGCGGTTTATTATTATTTCCCCTTTTTAAAATTTGACCTACTAACAAACTGCACTTTATATTTTATTTTTTATACTATCAATTGGAGATGGGTGAAAAAAATGAGGCATGTAGATCAAGCAATAGAAGTAAAGAAATAAAAAATAACAAAAGAAAATATCTAACCATTCTAACGTTTAAAACCAATTTAATTATCCGTCCTTAAGGTTCATTCACACCTATAAAATATTTAATGAAAAAAGACAAATATCAGTTGCGAAAGAATAAAAAAACAAGTAAGAGTTCTATACTCGTCTGTGCCGAATCTTATATACCCTTCACCATGATGTGTTAAAAAACAGTCATTACGAATTTTATTACAAAAAAATCAAAAAATACCAATTGTAGCCCATTTTATACGATCTAAATTAATCCTGGCTATACATGCTTAACTTCATATTTCTAGGTTCAATATTATAGAAAATTGAAAAAAGTACCTTTTGTAGAACGAAAATGTACCAAAAAGTCCCCTTTTATGTGTTCCTACCTAATCCGGGCGCTACTTACTTAATTTCATGTTTCCAGGTTCATTATTATAGAAAATCCAAAACGTACCTTTTGTAGAACGAAAAAGTAACAAAAAATCCCCTCTTAAGTTTTCAAACCTAATCCGGTACCGTATGATTATGTGTTTTGTTGTTGTAATTTACAGTTTTTGTCTGAGCATGAATAAAAAATCTAAATTTTTTATGAAATTTTCAGAGGTTGTCTCAGATTTTTGCTCATATCTCCAGTATTTATGGACCGATTTTGCTGATTTTAAATAGCGATCTTCTCGAAAGAATGTCTAACAGAATTATTGAAGATTCGGATCTCGCCGATATCTGGGGTAATCTAAAAACTGATTTCAACAAACACACAGACGGACAGACAGACAGACAGACGGACATAGCTTAATCAACTCCGCTACCTATATGGATCCAGAATATATATACTTTATGGGGTCGGAAAATTATATTATAGAAATTACAAACGGAATGACAAAATTATATATACCCTTCTCACGAAGGTGAAGGGTATAAAAAGTAATGTGTATAAAGATTGAATATATTTATTGGTCATATATACTTTTGTGTATATAGACATAAGGATATAATACCCTCCCAACTATAGTGATGAAATATAATTTAAATTCCATTTAATATATTTCATGTTTTGATGATGAGTAGTACATAGATAAGTATAACTTCTAATAGTGTTTGTTTTTTTTTAATTTTTAACTTATTACGCCTACTTTACTACACCCAGCCAAGTGTAAAATTTTAAAACAAAATATTCACTGAATCATTAGTAATTCTTTAATGTTAATCGCAGATATTTAAAGTAAATTGTAAGTTCATAAAAAGTAGGAAATTAACAAAAATTACCCTCTTGTAGAAACAATTATAAATAATTTTTACTCACAAATAAATACTATTAAATCTAACTAATGTTAACTCTATTTAATTTAAATTGTGGGAAAAAGTTATTTAAAACTAAAAATAAGTACAAATTGTATGCGCTACGCCAAGGTGTCAATTTAAAATTTTCACAGAGTTAAAATTAATCTACTAAAGTAATTTTAATATAATTTGTAACAAACTTTTTGCTTTTTGTGAACTAAAAATAAATATGTAGAATATATTCCAGAGAAAGTTTTTGATAAAGTAATGTTTTTGACATTCAAGTGTTAAGCTATAAATAAATTTCTGAAATTAAATGAATTTTATTACATACCTTCTACACAACACCTCCACAAAGCGTGAGTATATTTTTTAATGTTATTAGTTTAAATTCAAAGCAAAAACAAAATATATATAGATAACTAGAAAAGTTATTTGAATTATATAGGGACATTTTTTTGCTATTTAAATATAATGAGTTTAATAAGGAATAACTTTTAAATTGTATGAAAAAGAAAATCTTTGGAAAAGATTGTCCACAAATAAGCTTAATCCAACAGGGCATTTCATTATTAATTGTGTAAATGCTGCTAGTATAAGTTGTACAGTAGACTCTAGTATAAATCGAATTAGTTGAAGTATAATAAATAATTCAAAGGTACCAGATTTTCTTTTTGGAATAAGGAAAACGTTTTCGAGATATACGAATTTTAGTATTTGACTTATATGGGGCATAAAGTAGAAATGCTTTACGTGAGTAAATGGCGTGTTGCCCTATTTAACGGTGATACTTTTTCAACCACTGGGTGAGTACAAAGTAAACAACTCACCACTCTTTGTGTATCTTACACGCAGGATGCAATTTTTGTACATGGATTGAGCCAATCCATGTACAAGCACTTTGCTCGAGTACATGAGTTTTCTAAACTCTGACCATTGCTGTCCCGTTGCTTAACTTCCGAGATGTAAACAGATAGGATGACTTCTGTTGATTTGGTAACAGCACCTAGAGACGTAACCGGTAGACCGAAGTACGAATCTATCAAATAAGCCGAGAGTTTGTTCTTACTCACAGGAACACACTGTGGTAATTCTGATATGAACAGAGTTAACGCTGAACGTATCTGGACACACAACTCATTTATCCTACATATTCATAAGAGAAACACATACGACACATTCAATATAGGTAGACGGGTGGGGTGAGGCCCGCATTTCAAACGCTTAGTCCCACAGTCACTCCTCTGTGGGGTCTCTGTTCTTTAGGCAACAGCACTGAACTTATCTTGAAATATTGACTTTACCTTAACCCGCAACTCACTTTTCCCGCGAATTTGGGTGGATCCCGAAGGAACCCTAACCTACTGACCAGCCAGGATATAGTTCTGCGGGCAACTGGCCACCCTAGTACCAGATTATGTGGTTCTCTGGTTAGAGCACTATTCAATTTATGCAAGGAATACACCAGGCAGTAAACTGTAAACACCAAATTGTAGTCCCGGTCGACTAGTGGTATTGGTAGCACCTATCTGCCAAGATGGGATCTGTCATCAAAGATAATATGCCCGGGGTGCACTTATATGGAATATGCCAAAATCGCTGATGATAGCCCGCCCATTTTTTCTTAAAATGTATAGATGTGAAAGTAGTTAGCGCAAAATTTTTGGAGTATAGCTATTGAATTACTTTAAATAAAGACCTTCCAAATATTCGAAAAAGAAATACAATGAAACTCCATGGAAGTACTGAAAAGGGCCTGAATTTTATACGAATTTTAGTATATGATTTTTTATGATCCCATCCGCTAATGTTAGCTCACTCAATTATTCCTAAAATGTTTATCTACATAGATGTCAAAGTTGTAAGCGCAAAATTTTGTTGAATCCCAGCAAATAAAAAACTTCTTAAGATGCGAAAAAAGAAGTAAAAAAACTCAATGGAAGTACTGAAAAAGGACTGAAGAAGTGATGACTTTTGATTGGATCACTTAACACGAAATTGCCCATATATATGGAAAGTACTATTGATTCACCCAAGAGCAGTGTTAAAATTTCAGCTTTTAATATTAAAAAAACGGTATCACAGAATAAACTAAAGTTAAATTTTCGGTACGAACAATAATACAAATATTTTTCTCCATACAAACGAGCTGCCCCAATATACAATAATAAATCATATTTATGATACTGATAAAGTTGCTCACTCTATTTTCCCTACATGCTTTATAAAACTTAACAATTTTGAATTTAACAAAACCAAATCTGAAAGATTATTAAAAAACAAGTAGGAAAGTATAGTCGGGCATGGCCGACCATATAATACCCTACACCATGACTATATTTACAATTTTTTTTATATATTTTTTTATAAAGAATCTTTTATGTTGAATATTACCATAATTCCAAAATATTTAAGCAAATATTAAGCAAAAATGTCTAAATGAGTCTTTATATAGGTCATATATGGGCCGATCCTCGGTAAATTTGGGAAAAGGATATATTTTTAAATAACAGTTAATTTTGTTGAGTTTCATTGCGATACAAATGGTTACAAGTCAATTTTAGACGTTTAAGACATTTTTTGAAGGGGGGTTTGTATGGGGGCTAGGGTCAAATAAGGGCCGATCCTTACGAAAATCTGCAGTGTCATTTATACTTATATAAGACTTATTTGTGCCAATTTTTAGAGAGATAAAATAATATTTGACATAATTATGGCATAAAAAGTTCAAATCGGGAGGTACGGTTGTATGGGTGCTAGGTGAAATAATGGACCGATTTCAACCATTTTCAATAGGCTTCGTCCTTGTGCCAAAAAATATGCTTGGTCCAAATTTCATCAAATTATCTTGAAAATTGCGGCCTGTACCTTGCGCACAAGGTTTACATGGACATGCCTTAATCGACTCAAAAAATGATTCTGAATCGATAGGTATACTTTAATGTTGGTATTGGACCAATATTTTTTTATGTTACAAACATCAGCACAAACTTATAATACCCTCCCCACTATAGTGGTGTAGGGTATAATAATGTATATTGAAAGTGGTTACTATTAATATTAAAACCCTGGCAACTCTTTACAAAGTCATGTCAAACAATGATACTTCACAATTGTTTTGTTTAATAAAAAGATCATTTGTCTGATGAAAAATGTATAGCCTACCTTTAGGCATAATATGTGTATAAGCAGATTATCCATGTTGGTTTTATTCCGTGGTAGATTTTTTGATGGAAATTTTTAAAAAAGGCTAGAAAATTGTAAAGCTGTTAAATTTAATAAAATATGCTCTTGAAAAATTCTGTATATAATATGTGTTCTTAACTCAAGAAGAATAATACGGCACCTATTAATTATCATATGGAAAATTATGATAAAGAACTCGCTGGAATGTAAGTCCTTTTAGTATTAATATTTATATTTTAGTATTAATATTATATATAACTTTTGCAAACTTTGCTCATAAAATTGTAAATATTCTTTAAACGATTGTTTGAATTTTACTGGAATGATTTAGTTAAAAATAATTTATGTAATATGTTTTTTCTTAAAGATAAAACACTTTTTTATATATTCCTTATTTCAATGTAGAAAACATATAAAACAAATGTGTGTAAAAGAATACAAATTTATTGTTAAAGTTTATATTCGTACTTTTTTAAGTTTAACGTATACATAAATAACATTGATGAGAATGTAAAAACTAAAATAATATAAAATAACCTTTACAAATATAATGTGGCCTACGTGAAATAATAGACCGATGATAACTATTTTCAATAGGCTTCGTCTACGGTACATTAACATATCATGGGCCAAATTTCATTGACTTATCTTCAAAGTTGCAACCTGCAGTTTAATTAAAATGTTTACAAGCTCTATTCGGGGATACAGTTGTATGGGGGCTGAGTGAAATAATGGAACGATGTTAACCATTTTCAATAGGCTTCGTTTACGGTAACACAGAAGATCATGTGCCAAATTTCATTGAAATTGCGTCCTGTAGTTTGATTACAAGGTTTACAGGACCTATTCGGTGAGTTCAGTCGTATGGGGCTGGGTGAAATAATGGACCGATGTAAACCATTTTCGAACAGACTTCGTTTACGGTATTATAGACTATCATGTGCAAATTTCATTACAAAATTGTTCGAGATGTAGTTTGGTTACAAAGTTTAAAAGCCCTATTCGGGGGTTCAGTTGTATGAGGACTAGGTGAAAAAATGGACCGATCTTCGTCTACAGTACCATGAAAGATCATGTGCCAAATTTCATTGAATTATCTACAAAATTGCGACCTGTAGTTTGATTACAAGGTTTACAAGCCCTATTGGGTGGTTTAGTTGTATGGGAGCTAGGAAAAATAATGGACCGATCGTTTTTGTCCTAAATAATCGTATCGACACATAAGTGGCTTGGACAAAATTTGAGGAGTCTAACTGTTAATATTTTCATTATATATAAGATGCCACGCCCAATATAGCCATTTTATAGCCATTGCTCATATAAGAGGTGCCACGCCCTATGAAGCTAGTCCGCCCATTTTTTGTCCTAAATAATCGTATTGATATATAAGTGGCTAGGGCAGATTTTGAGAAGTCTAGCTGTTAAGATTTTCTTTATATGTATGTAAGAGGTCATGCCCACTATAGCCATATATAGCCATTATTCATACAAGAGGTGCCACGCCCTAAAAAAAATAGGCGGACTAGCTTCATAGTCCGCCTATTTTTTGTCCTAAATAATTCGTATTGCTCGAACAAAATTTGAGGAGTCTAACTGTTTCTTTATATGTAAGGTGCCCACTATGGCTATTCCGCCCATTTTTTCCATAAATATTTTTATGTATGTCAAAGTTGTCCGAGAACAAATTTAGAACTCTAGCTGTTGCAGTTTCTTACTTTGTATGTGAGCGTGGTACTTCGCCTAATTGAAATTCCAAAACCAAAGGTAGCCTCTAGGTGTTTAACTGTTCTGATGCATATATGCAGACTTTAGTATTTACTTTACATGATAAGTACCAAAACAACTTGTGGTAGATCGCTTATTTTTATCCAAAGACATTTATAAATAAATCTAAGTAGTTTCATGTACAAAACTTGGGCACTTGGGCAGATTTTAGTATTTACTTTTATGAGAGGTGCCACACCCACTATTTTATTACTTTTTATAAATATACCACTTTAAAACTCTTAATTTCAATGAATACATTCCTTAAAGTTTCACTGACACCCACGAAAATTGGTCAAAGTCTTTCAATAGTACTTGAACCTTTATAGGTTATAAGTGAGGAAATTCTTTTAACTAGTAGTATTTTTAGCCAAAATAAAAAAGTTTTTTTCTTTATTTTTTTGCACATTAAACTTTTAGTTTCATGTACATATATAAAAATCCTTTCATTCTTGAATCCATCTTAACTGGCAACGTTGCTAAGTAACACTTTTGTTTTTACGTCATGGTCAAAATTGTTTAGCCAGCATTTCTTCTCTCTTCTTAATGACTTTTTATGGTTCTTTGCAACTTTTTACTTTGTTTAGAGTATTTAAACGTTACTTATTTGTTTGTTGTCTTGAAAAGTTGTTATTATTGTTCTTATGGCAACTTATTTACATCAACAATTTTATTATTAAATAAAAGCGTAATGGTGAAAATTTGTTTATAGTTACTTTGAAGTTTAGTTAAACTGTTATATTTAGTGTACACTAAAGACTTCCGCAGAAGAATGAAATGATTTTTATTTATATTTTATTATATTATAGCACATAGGACCAGGAAAATAGATTTTTAGCTAATACTTTAGGTATGTGGTTTTACTTAGAAGCACTTCAAAATTGATTTGAAATATTTCTTTAGGTTTATCATAGTAACGTCTTTTAGATAGTTACCAAAATCATTATATGATTTGTCAAATGTTGATACCATAGCTAAATTTAATCTTTTAGCTTAAAGATTTCATTTAACAAAATCCAAACCTTAAATTTTTTCCGCTTTTTCTTACAAAATCTTTTCTTTCTGTCTCACTAAGCAACAAATTTTTAGTCAAAAAACTACTCAATATTACTTTCAAATAATGACAAAAAAAACTCATGTATTTCTTTCTTCTATCCTACACAAATTCACTTTTGCATTAAGTCCCAAATTTTATCAACCGTATGAAGCCTAAAGGACTTTCTGCACTACCCAATAAAAGGCATAACTATTTAATAAAACTTAAAAGATTTCTTTATGTATTAAAAACTCTTTTTTTTTTGTTTTGCATGTAAATCCGTGACTTTTTTCCTAAACTTAACATAACTTTCATTTTCATTTGTATGAAAAAGCAAATCCTTAGCATATTTTTTCATGTTTTTAGTTATACTTATCTTGTTCATGCATATACTGCCAGTAACCTTTTTGCAAAGTTTATAAAATAGAGGCAATGGAAAAAAGTTAAAAAAATATCTGATACTTTTGGTTTTTATGCAGCTGTGGCATATCAAAAAGATGTGATAATGAAATTCTGAAGATTTATTTGGATCCTATAGTAGGTAATGGTGATTACATAAGAGTTGTTCGGATTTTGTAAAAATAATCTTTGATACATTTTTTAATTATACGGTTTATGTCCAAACCATAATTATGTACAAAGAAAAAGCTGAAAATTTATTTTTTTTAATTTGGTTCAGCGAATCAATGAATTATTCGTAAAATGTATGATATTTTTCAGGCATGGTTTGAAAAAACAATGAAACATTCGTTAAATGTACAATATTTTTAGTACTTATGCATGCATTATTTTCAGTGTAGTAGAAAATGTTATAAATTATTTGATTCCTAAAATATCAAATTCATAATGATAAATTATTGAAACAAAATTTAGACATCAGCAATATCAATAGCATTTCCAATTATATTACTTTAGGAGTAGTAGGGTTAAAGGGGGACAATGCGCCACTTCTTTGAGGCATTCTGGAATCGAAACCACAATACATGTTTTTAATTCCGTTTCCATCTTTTCTATGTCATATTAATGCATATACCATTTTTTTACTTTTCCGCACTGACTAAAAACGGTCATACCGAACACCCATGGGGTAAATTCGACAAAGGTTTAGGACAGATAAAAAGAAAAATGCAAAAAATAAATCTTATTTTGCTAATTTATTTATTTATCTTTTTTTGTATACTTTATTTATTATGATTTCACAAAAATTATTATCTCTTATTGTTTACTATAATTGACATTCTATAACCAAAAAAGTATTTTCTCAATTATTATTGCATTTTCATTTAATAAGTACCACACTGTAGTTTGAAAGGATCTGCCGCGAAAAGTTCAGCAACTTTCAACTTTTGACGCGTCAGTAGCTGATCAGATCGAAATGAGGCGTGATGCGTGAAAATTTGGAAAATCGAAAAACGCATGTTGTGTCTTTTAACCTTTAATTACGCCTGTCTATGTAAATGATAGATAATTGATAAATGAATACAAAATTTGATAACGTGATGTAATCGATTACTCGGTTTTCAAATTATTCAGGTTTGGCAGAATCAGGCGTGATGTGTAACATGCAGGTTATAAAGCGTGAAAAGTTGGAAAGTCGAAAAATTCATGTTGTGTACTTCAACCTTTAGTTACGTCTGTCTGTGTAAATGTCCCCCGGGGGCATGTTACCACTGGTGAAGCCTCCATCTTGGTGTTATTGCAATTCTGGGGAATAAAGTGGTTATTCCAAAACCACTTGTCTGACAGGGACTAAAAAAATGGTTATAGTCTACTGCCTGGTTTAGTCCTTGCATAGATTGAAAGAGGTCAGACCAGAGCACCGCATAATCTGGTACTACGGGTGGCCAGTTGCCCGTAGGCTTTGGTTTACACCCAAATTTGCGGAAGGAGTGATTTGCGGTTAAAAGAATTAAGTAAGATAAAGTTAATATTTCGGGATAAGTTCGGTGCTGTTGCCAAAACAACAGATACCCCACAGAGGAGTACATAGGGCCTCACTCACCCGTCTACCTATAATAAATGTGTCGTAAAAATGAGATGTGTGCTGGATATAATAAAAGTATCATTTATAAATGATACCATTGAATTTTCCTTCCTTTTCCAGATATGTTCAGAGTATACTCTGTTCATATCAGAATTACCACAGTTTGTCCCTGTGACTAAGAACAAAGTCAACAGAGGCTATCCCATCTGCGTTGTTGTAAACGGAAGTGATGTTCTACATCTCGGAAATTAAGCAACCGGCCAGCGATCATCAGAGACGATGGCAGACCGTTGTTCAAGTCTACCCAGTGGATGAAAACTACCACCGTGGGGTAGGGCATTATGTACTCACGTAAAGCACTCGACATCCATTTGTCTATGTAAATGATAAATAATTAATAAATGAATACAAAATTTGATAACGTGATAAAGTAGATTAATCATTTTTTTAAATTATTCGGGTTTGGCATTTGTTGTGCCCCTATGGCGCTTGATCCCCCTCTTACCCTAAGTAATTTTAACTAAAGTACTAAGATTCCTTACTTTTACTTTCTCTAAATTATGTAAATATAATTATGATGTGTTCCAATACAATTATATCTTATTATAATTAATATTTTTTCAAGTAATTAGATTACAAATAAATTTAATTAGTAAGAATTCAATTACAAAAGATTTTAGTTAAATTAGTTATGACTCAAGTACTAATTACAAATTATCGTAATTGACTCTAAAATTAAATACTTAATGTAATCATTAACCACTAGCTTAATTAAAACATAAATAATATATTTAAACATGATTGTACATGCAGGGTAATCATGTGTTTACATACACTAACTACATTTCAATATTTCAATTTTTGGTTAAAAAATATACATATTTAGTTAAACCCCTTAAGTTTTTTGTGAAATTTTCTATAGAAATGTTTGCAAATACTAAACAGTGTTTTTTCATATCATGGGGATTTTTTTTATATGCATGAATATTTTGCCTCTCCAATTTTTGAAATGCCAATAAAGAAGAAGACTTTGAAAAAAAGTAACATAAGGCCAGAAAAAATATAATAAAAAAACACTTTCACCACCAATGATGGTCACATGGTGACTTTAAAACACAAAAACAACAACACTGCTGTAATACACACATACACACTCCTCTGCATGCAAAAGTGGTCATAACCATTGTTGGATTTTCTTTGTTTTATGTATTTATTTTTGTATTTCCAACAAATTTCTGCAAATTTGATTTTTCATTAAAAACTATTCAAGAGGAAGATTCATTTTGATTTAGAAATTGTATCAATTTAATTTTTATGGAAAAACTTTTATTTTTTATTTTTTCGATTATTGTCGATTGGCCGGTCTTGTCTTATCAGTTTTATTTTTCATTTGTCATTTTCTAACAATAATTGTCAGAATATGTAGCAATAATTCGACTCAATTGTTAAATAAAAAGTAAAGAAATATGGAGTGAAATACTGTAAAAAAACTTTCTTTATGTATTGCTATAAACCAGTTCAATATCATTAGTCTTGTTATTATTGCCTTAATTAAAAATGCAATTCAATTGAACTGAAAACAATCAGACAACAAACTAAACTTTTTTATTTGTTTTTCCAAATAGACAAAACAAACTATTTTTGGTTGTTGTCAAATGCTATTTTGGAAAATATTACATTTTTGTTTATTTAAAAAGTTTGAAAGTCAATGACATTGTATGACCCACGGAATAAATATGGTTGTATTTAGAGTGACTGGTTTTTTCTATGTCTGTCCGCGAGCACGTTTTTGTGAATACAGTTTGTACATCAATGCACATGTCAGCCAAATTTCAGTGACATCAATACCGCACTGCTAAAAGTAGATATGTATGTGCCTCAGCAGAAGTGGGGGAAATGTAGCATCATATCACAATAGCAATTATACATACACACATAGTATAAAATTACTTCAAACATTACTTTTTCAAAATTTTTGCCAAGAGCTGAAAAGGATTTTTATTATTACTTTATTTTTATTGAAACTAGTAAAATTCTAAATAATAATTTTGTCCTGGAATTTTGACATTTACTTAAGTACTTTTGATAATTCCTACATTTTCACCCACAATTGTTGTTTAAAGCTAATTCAACACACAACTCTTAACAACATTGTTAACCATCCAGAAAGAAGGTCACTGTCGTTACTTTCAAACGTTTTTTTGGTTTTTAGAGCGACACCGGATATTTTTTTCATTTTCTTTATTATTTGTAAACGAAGCTGTTACCAGGACTGTAAAGAAATGCTGTGCATCTATGTTAGGAATTCAATTTCACTTTCTAAAATTATCATACGTATGGTTGACTACACTATAGACTAGACTATAGACTAGATTATAGTCTAGAACATAGACTGGATAATAGACTAGACTATAGACTAGACTATAGACTAGACTATAGACTAGACTATCGACTAGACTATAGACTAGACTATAGACTGGACTATAGACTAGACTATAGACTAGACTATAGACTAGACTATAGACTAGACTATAGACTAGACTATAGACTAGACTATAGACTAGACTAAAGACTAGACTATAGGCTAGACTATTCACTACACTATTGACAAGATATTAGACTAGACTAAAGACTAGACTATATTTTAGACTATATAGTGTACTTAAGTGTTACTATTGTAAAGTTGTTTTTTTCATTGAAAAATTTAATTCCTTTTATTCTCTGCATTTGATTACAATTGCGTTGAGCGTATGAGTATCGTTGAATAGATCGAGACAGGCAACAGAAACATGTGCATTATTCTTCATTTTGTCTACAAGTACACTCACATACATACAAAATACAAGTACATGCAGTAAGAGTTTTCTAATTTGTTACAAACAAAAATACCAACAATATACAAAAATAAATATTAAGGTGCGTTAACTGATTTTCTTAAAAATTTGAAATGTTTTAAAATTATCAAGAAAATGACCACATTTAACTTTCAAGTAAATCAAGTAAATTACTAAGTAAATCAATTATTTTTATTAATAAATCAATTTATTTTAAGTATAAACTTGTACGTCATCCTTTAGCTCACCCTAATGTTTAAACTGTATTCTGACGATAGTAACAGTGTGGTGTGTTGGCCATAACGATGATAATGATGGTGGTGTAGAAAATAAAACCACATTTTAGCATTGTTGCGTGACCAGGTGTAGAATTTCTAATGCACATATAATATAGTATAAAAAAGAGTGCGTTTGGCAGAAAAAGAAACAAACAAAAAATAGCAATAAATAAAAAATAGAAATGAATATAATAAAATTATGTTGTATTAATCACCTTTTTGTTTTGTGAAATTGAAATGCAACAATCATGTAGAGTACAAATAATTCATTTATAAATTCTTTAAAATAGAAACTAGTTAAAATGCTTAGACAAATAGTAAGAAAATTAAAAAATAAAAACTAAAACTAGCGTGTTTAATTTCTTCCATTGTTAAGCATTTATTAATTGGCGAAAATTCCAAATATATTTAATATGAGCATACAAATTCTATAAAGAATTGACATTTAGCCCAAATAAACGTTATAAACTACAATAAGTAGGTAATTATTACATTTATAACATACATAGAGATTAACTAAATAGTATTAAAAGATAAAGACAATAATTAACACCCTCTAAGAATAGATCTATCAATGTTCCAAATTTCAAGAAAATCAGCTCAGCTGTTTAGACATGATTGACGAACAAACAATTGAACAGAAGACTATAGACTAGACTATAGACTAGACTATAGACTAGACTATAGACTAGACTATAGACACTAGACTATAGACTAGACTATAGACTAGACTATAGACTAGACTATAGACTAGACTATAGACTAGACTATAGACTAGACTATAGACTAGACTATAGACTAGACTATAGACTAGACTATAGACTAGACTATAGACTAGACTATAGACTAGACTATAGACTAGACTATAGACTAGACTATAGACTAGACTATAGACTAGACTATAGACTAGACTATAGACTAGACTAGACTATAGACTAGACTATAGACTAGACTATAGACTAGACTATAGACTAGACTATAGACTAGACTATAGACTAGACTATAGACTAGACTATAGACTAGACTATAGACTAGACTATAGACTAGACTATAGACTAGACTATAGACTAGACTATAGACTAGACTATAGACTAGACTATAGACTAGACTATAGACTAGACTATAGACTAGACTATAGACTAGACTATAGACTAGACTATAGACTAGACTATAGACTAGACTATAGACTAGACTATAGACTAGACTATAGACTAGACTATAGACTAGACTATAGACTAGACTATAGACTAGACTATAGACTAGACTATAGACTAGACTATAGACTAGACTATAGACTAGACTATAGACTAGACTATAGACTAGACTATAGACTAGACTATAGACTAGACTATAGACTAGACTATAGACTAGACTATAGACTAGACTATAGACTAGACTATAGACTAGACTATAGACTAGACTATAGACTAGACTATAGACTAGACTATAGACTAGACTATAGACTAGACTATAGACTAGACTAAAGACTAGACTATAGGCTAGACTATTCACTACACTATTGACAAGATATTAGACTAGACTAAAGACTAGACTATATTTTAGACTATATAGTGTACTTAAGTGTTACTATTGTAAAGTTGTTTTTTTCATTGAAAAATTTAATTCCTTTTATTCTCTGCATTTGATTACAATTGCGTTGAGCGTATGAGTATCGTTGAATAGATCGAGACAGGCAACAGAAACATGTGCATTATTCTTCATTTTGTCTACAAGTACACTCACATACATACAAAATACAAGTACATGCAGTAAGAGTTTTCTAATTTGTTACAAACAAAAATACCAACAATATACAAAAATAAATATTAAGGTGCGTTAACTGATTTTCTTAAAAATTTGAAATGTTTTAAAATTATCAAGAAAATGACCACATTTAACTTTCAAGTAAATCAAGTAAATTACTAAGTAAATCAATTATTTTTATTAATAAATCAATTTATTTTAAGTATAAACTTGTACGTCATCCTTTAGCTCACCCTAATGTTTAAACTGTATTCTGACGATAGTAACAGTGTGGTGTGTTGGCCATAACGATGATAATGATGGTGTGTAGAAAATAAAACCACATTTTAGCATTGTTGCGTGACCAGGTGTAGAATTTCTAATGCACATATAATATAGTATAAAAAAGAGTGCGTTTGGCAGAAAAAGAAACAAACAAAAAATAGCAATAAATAAAAAATAGAAATGAATATAATAAAATTATGTTGTATTAATCACCTTTTTGTTTTGTGAAATTGAAATGCAACAATCATGTAGAGTACAAATAATTCATTTATAAATTCTTTAAAATAGAAACTAGTTAAAATGCTTAGACAAATAGTAAGAAAATTAAAAAATAAAAACTAAAACTAGCGTGTTTAATTTCTTCCATTGTTAAGCATTTATTAATTGGCGAAAATTCCAAATATATTTAATATGAGCATACAAATTCTATAAAGAATTGACATTTAGCCCAAATAAACGTTATAAACTACAATAAGTAGGTAATTATTACATTTATAACATACATAGAGATTAACTAAATAGTATTAAAAGATAAAGACAATAATTAACACCCTCTAAGAATAGATCTATCAATGTTCCAAATTTCAAGAAAATCAGCTCAGCTGTTTAGACATGATTGACGAACAAACAATTGAACAGACTTACAAAGAGAATTATAATATATAACATTGAAGACAAATCAAAAATGTTTACTATATATTGGATTTTAAGACAGATAAATGCAACGTGAAGCATTGTATAATCTGGTGTGGATTTAAGTTAAATATTTTACTTTGGTGCCGATTTAAATTTTTATAGACGAACAAAAAATTTCGAAAATGTTTTTTAAATAAAGTCTAGGGTCTTATATTGACGGATCCCCATCAAATTTGGTTGATTTATGGTAATGGTAATGTGGTAATGACATGTAATTTCTAAACAATATACTTTTAAATGACTACTACACACCGTGTGCATTACTTAGAATGACTTTAGTAATAACTTACAAATAATATACTATGTAACTTTTCAGCTTTAACATATTGTTTTCTAACTTTGTTTTTATTACAATCGAAAAATTTTTTTTGTGAAAACTAATGAGGCGTATCATCGTAAACATATATTTTTTTTTTCTCAAAATCTAAACGCCTCACATGTAGTGACATCAAACTCCAAACTCACCAAATCGGCTCAGAAATAATTCCAAACCGATTGGTATACTTTATGTCAAATATTTTTTACTCTCTCCTCTAAAATGGTTAATGGTATAAATATATAAACAATTTATTATTTTTGCTAATTGTGCAATTTTAAAATTATATTTGTCATCCTTGTTACTTGTGTATTTACACGTGTATATTCTTCCAATATTACAATCCATTCGGAGAACTTGTATCCATTTCTCGCTAAATTAAACGATTTTAAAACTATTTTAGCAAGAAAATATCTATTAGTAGCTCTTCATGTATTCCAAACAGCGACGGCAACGATTACATCCTATATTAATTTAAAAAAGGCTTTCATACATATAAAATTTGTTATGCATGTGAACCCATAGTAATTTAGCACGTTCTGGTTTTGTAATCAGCTCTTACGTTCATATAAAAGCACTTAAAAGTTTGAAGGACTTACAATTTCAATAAAATAGTTTAAATATTTGAATGTATTATGCAAATATTTATATGAAATGAAAGCTGGGAATCTGTGCGTTCTGTGTATGAGTTATTTCATGTCAAGTGAACCAACTTTTAAAAGTTGTTCATTTGAGCATAAAAAAGTAAATTTTTAAAAATTGGGGAAAAATTAACTAGCAAATTTTAAAAAACTTATTCTTATGTCAAACAATATTTTGTTTTAATAAATTTCGCAATTGCATCCCATTATGGGACTATAAAGCACTTAGAGAAAGTTGTAAGTAGGTAATTATTACATTTATAACATACATAGAGATTAACTAAATAGTATTATATGAATCTGTTTAAATTTTTTAATATTGTTAGCCGATATGCTGTGACATACAAAAGTTCATCATGAAATTTATTCGACCAAAACAGTATTGCCATTTTAATTTTTTTGGGATAATTTTGTAATTTTGGCTTTCATTGGAATATAATTATTGGAAGACTATATGTATATAATATATTTATATTGCCGGCGTTGCCGGGTATATTAAAAAATATTAAAAATTCTTAATCATATGAAGAAATTCCTTATAATTTTTATGTGAACAATAATTAATAGAATATATTTTAGTTATATTTAAGTAAAGAAAATAATTGGTATTTATGCTCAAAAGTACTATTTTTAACCGCTTTTACTAATTTTAACCGCTTTTACTTCATACAGCAAATACAGAACTCCCTCTTATACCCGTTTTTGGGTGGGCTTCAAAAATATGCATTTTGCCTCCTTTTGGTCCAACTTTCGCAACAGTACTTTCATATTTCTGAAACTTCAAAAAGCTTAGTGGAATATATTTTGGCTTTAGTAAAGACAATAATTAACACCCTCTAAGAATAGATCTATCAATGTTCCAAATTTCAAGAAAATCAGCTCAGCTGTTTAGACATGATTGACGAACAAACAATTGAACAGACTTACAAAGAGAATTATAATATATAACATTGAAGACAAATCAAAAATGTTTACTATATATTGGATTTTAAGACAGATAAATGCAACGTGAAGCATTGTATAATCTGGTGTGGATTTAAGTTAAATATTTTACTTTGGTGCCGATTTAAATTTTTATAGACGAACAAAAAATTTCGAAAATGTTTTTTAAATAAAGTCTAGGGTCTTATATTGACGGATCCCCATCAAATTTGGTTGAATTTATGGTAATGGTAATGTGGTAATGACATGTAATTTCTAAACAATATACTTTTAAAATGACTACTACACACCGTGTGCATTACTTAGAATGACTTTAGTAATAACTTACAAAATAAATACTATGTAACTTTTCAGCTTTAACATATTGTTTTCTAACTTTGTTTTATTACAATCGAAAAATATTTTTTTGTGAAACTAATGAGGCGTATCATCGTAAACATATATATTTTTTTTCTCAAAATCTAAACGCCTCACATGTAGTGACATCAAACTCCAAACTCACCAAATCGGTCATAAATAATTCCAAACCGATTGGTAAAAACTTTAATGTCAAATATATTATTACTCTCTCCTCTAAAATGTTTAATGGTATAAATATAAAACAAATTTATTATTTTTGCTAATTGTGCAATTTTAAAATTATATTAGTCATCCTTGTTACTTGTGTGATTTACACGTGTAAATTCTTTCCAATAATACAATCCATTCGGAGAACTTGTATCCATTTCTCGCTAAATATAAACGATTTTAAAACTATTATAGGCAAGAACAATATCTAATAGTAGCTCTTCATGTATTCCAACAGCGACGGCAACGATTATACATCCTATATTAATTTAAAAAAGGCTTCATACATATAAAAATAATGTTATGCATGTGAACCCATAGTAATTTAGCACGTTCTGGTTTTGTAATCAGCTCTTACGTTCATATAAAAGCACTTAAAAGTTTGAAGGACTTACAATTTCAATAAAATAGTTTAAATATTTGAATGTATTATGCAAATATTTATATGAAATGAAAGCTGGGAATCTGTGCGTTCTGTGTATGAGTTATTTCATGTCAAGTGAACCAACTTTTAAAAGTTGTTCATTTGAGCATAAAAAAGTAAATTTTTAAAAATTGGGGAAAAATTAACTAGCAAATTTTAAAAAACTTATTCTTATGTCAAACAATATTTTGTTTTAATAAATTTCGCAATTGCATCCCATTATGGGACTATAAAGCACTTAGAGAAAGTTGTCTAAGCTTTCTTCTGAGCAAAAAAAAAACGATTTTTTTTTCAGTTGGGTCACTTTTTTAAGAAACCGACAAATTTCGCATTATTTACCCAATTCTATACTTTTCGAACGATTCCCTATGATGCACCAACGATGAACCGTAAAATTTTGATATCAATTCATTTTCGTCAAATTTTTGATAGGTGCAAATGTACATTTGAAATATTAATATTTAGTTTCGTTTTCAACTGCAAGAAAACAGTGTTTTCCATCTATTAAAATGCAAGCAAGGCGGAACACTGTTTCAGTATTTTATAAAATTTTTAATGTTGCATTTCGCCCAATGTACATATCATACTAGACCCACTCGCAATCACTGCTTTAAATTAATATTAAAAAATCGAGCAAATATGGAGTGCAACCAATGTGCTCGTGTTGTAAGCAAATAATATAAACAAGTTGACGTAAATATCGTCTGTATCTGTATCGTCTATAGTGTTATATTTTTATATCCACCATTAAAAAAGATACATTTAAGACCAATAAAAGTATATATATTCTAAGTCCTTATCAGATTCTAAGACGATCTAGCCATGTCCATCCGTCTGTCAGTTGAAAGCACAATAGAGTCCAAATAGAGGTAGCTAGTGAGCTAAAATTTTGCACAAATTCTTTTAGTTGATGCAGTCAATTTGATATTGAAAATGGGCAATATCGGTCCACGATTTCAGAAAATTACTTTATCACTCATAACTAACTCAAATGAGCATCGAAAGCGGTGAAATTTGGCAAAAATATGTTTCATAGGAACATAAATCTCTTTGTCAAATTTTATAAGGATAGGCCCATAACTGAGCCTACCCCCTATATAAAGACGATTTTATAATTATCGGTCCATAATTGGCCCTACCCTCCATAAACGGTCCACTTCAGACAAAGAATTTAATGTTCATAACTGCCCCTAAGAAGTACATATATATAGCAATGAAATTCGACTTAAAAAGATTTTATATATAGCTAAAATCATCCTCTTACATTTTAAAAGGATAGGTCCACAATTGGCACTACACTACACTACTCAGGAAATGACTTTCACGCTCATTAAACTTCAAGTACATCAATGGAATTCGTCATATAAATGTTTCGTATGAGCCAAAACCTTTCTACTAAATTTTATAAAGATCAGTCTAAAAATGACCCTAACCTCTTTTAAGGTCCTCTTCTGAAAATGACTTTAATGACGATAATATCAATGTTTTTAATGGTGAGTATATAAGATTCGGCCTAATATAACTCTCTTTCTTATTAAATCGAAGTATAAAAAATAATTTTTAAATCCTTTAACATTATTTTAACAACATTTTTATTCTGGCAGTACTCGTACTTAAATTACTGAAATATTAAGTGCGCATCTGGCTAGAACCATTATAGCAAACATCAATAGTTCAATGTTAGGTTTTTGCGAAAAATATTTATAAAATTTATTCAGTGTTGTAGTTTTATCTAAAGTACTATTCATTTATAGTTATCGAAAGGGAAACCCTTAAATTAAATTAAAAATTTAATTGAGAACTTAGTAAACAAGGCGTTTTGAAAAATTTTATTTTTTTTAAATGCGATTACGATTGGATAAATTTTGCTTGTTATTGATTTTATCGAAAAATATTTCAGTAAAATATACACATTTAATTTTTTTAAAGTTTTTTCTTTATTATTGCCATACAAAAAGAAGGAAAACAAGATTAACGTAAAAAGAGTAACACAACTTATAATATAAATTATTCAGATTAATGCAAAATTCTTTATATGATTTTATTTATACTCAATTTTTTTTATTATATTTTCTTATTTATATCTACTAAAAAGAAAATATTTTATTTGTCTAGTTGTCTATAGTATCAAACAAAAAGAAATACATTAAGAGGGGTTTTTAACACATTCCTGTATTTCTTAAAATGATTAGCAATTGTTATTGTAAGGATGAAGAAGCGCAAATAAGAAACGTTTGAAAGTTTAAGAAAATTTTGCAATAAATAAGTGTAGTAAGAGGAACACATAAATATGCACCTGTCTTAGTCATAAACATTTATTAGGGGTTTATAGAACAAATTTTGTATAAAATTTTGATTTATAAACCTTTGATAAAAATTTATGAATAAGACATGTCATATATAAAGAAGATAAGAAATTCAGTTTGTTGAAAAATGAAATTCAATCAAGTAGATATATCAGATTGAAGAGGTAGAGAATTCAGTATAGTTGTAATAGTTAAAGCATAAATAAATTTTAAATGAGAAAAGTACTTTAAAGTGTAAAATATGTATATTTTGTACTTTACATTTTATAGATACAAATTGTTAGATGAAAGTAATAAAATGCAGAGAAAATGTTCTAAGAAAATATCTTTGGAAGTTAATGCAGTTAGCAATTGTACGGAGAAGATATACAAATCAGTCAGTCAGTCACCAGTGTTTTAAGATTATATTGCAAATAAAATTATTTAAAAAAAAAATTGTTTTAGTGGAATCTTAAAATACTATCGATTGATTGCTAATATATTAAAAATGTTTATGTTACTTCTTAAGTTTTTGCACTTTTTTTTAAGGATAAACAAATATTTTAAAACTATTGAAAATTCATGGCTTTTTTTTGTAAAACATTTTCATTTTAAGATTGTTTCTTTTTTTTGTCTTGCAATAAATAAATAAATTACAGTTTTTTTATTTTTCACACTTTTCTTTTCATTCTTCTAAATAAATTAAATAAATAAATACATTATAAAAAAAATTATTAAATAAATTAAATCAGGATGTATTGCACTCCCAGAGGCTTTCAGATTTTAACGAAAAAAAATATATAAATAAATAAATTATTATTATTTTAACATTAAATCAACTTTGATTAGCAAACAAAACAAAGAATATTTGTAATAAAATATTCTTTGTTATAAAGGTAAAATTTGAGGGAATTATTTTTTTGTAGCTTTAAATTGGGGGTTTGGCGTTAAAAGAACCCATTTTATTGCTTGTAGGCGCTGTAGGCTAAATTTTGGGCATCACGTAACGCACGTCCATAACTGTGTTCATCGTAGTGAGCAGCATGAGGATGAGAAACAACTTCATAGTTTTCCTTCTTCTCCAACAATTTCTTCAAGCCAATGATGGAGGCCAAAAGCAAGGCAATCTTACCAATAACTAAAGCCTTGAAGGACAACAAAGCCAAGAAACCAATAGCCAAGGGTAATAAAGCAGCCATTTTCAATTTGAGGAGCAACAACAAGGGCATCAAGTACTTCTTCTTTTCCTTCTTCTTGCCACGAGCTGTAAATATATATATAAAAAAAGGAAATTATTTATAAAAGCTATTGAGATCTTAAGATTTACAAAAGAAAATCATTTTATTTAAAAAGGCGTATATAAAGGGGCAGTTTGTAAAGTTCAGTAGTCTCAAATCAATTGTTGGAAAATTTCATAAATTCCCTTTATGCCTACGTGTATTCAATAGTATTCTATTCCAAGTAATTTAATTACATAAAACTATTGCTTTAAATATAGTACTTCAAGTTTAATAAGGGCTAATAAAAATAGCAAAATATTTGCCAATTATTTTATGTGCATATGTTCTACCAAAAGATTCGCAATAGTGATTATGTTGAAGAATCAGATAAGATATGTCTTCTTTAATATGCTGTTGTAGGGTTTAAAAACAAAAGAAAAAATATATATTTAGTTTCAGTGTATTCAGTTAAATGCTAAAAAATATTAGCTACATGATCCTCTAATTTTATTCTGGTTAGAAGCGTTCTCTTTCTGATCGATTATTTAGAAAATTAATAATGAACGTATTTGAAAAATCTTTTAGCTAAAGTGTGTATTCAAAAAATCCTATTAAATATTTGTTAGTTTTTCCGATCACTGTTCTACACAATTAAGACAACGCTGCGTTGTTAAACACTTTGGTGTCAATACGGTATTTCTTTTTCCCTCTGTGTTATGCAAAGGTACTACTTTCTTGTTTTAAGGACGTTCGACAAAGAGTCAATGCATCCGAAAAATACATTGGTTTCCACTAACCTCTAACGACCTGAATGTTTATATTTTTATTTGTTTTTATATTTTTTTGTCCTATATTTACTCTTTGTAAAAGAGGGTGAAGATAATCGCGTTACCTAACCAAAACAAAATGTTCCCTTTGTAAGCCAGAGAGAGGATACTTCAAAATCTTCGTTATTTATGTGACGATTGACTTCCTCTTTGGACAAGCATATATTCCAATAGCCAGTCACCTATAGAGTTGGTTGATTACACAAAGTATTTCATTTCATGAACAATTACAATTACTTGTAATGTGTAATTGGGATTACTCAATAACTGGTAATGGTAATTGATATTTTTCAAAATTACAATTGTAATGTCTAATTTACCAATATTCAATTAACCAGAACAACTACTTGTATTTATAATTGATGTTTTGCCAATTACAATTATATGTAATTAAAGTTTGCCAATTACAATTACATGTAATTAAAGTTTTCCAATCCAATCATCCAATCATCCGCCATGTTTGCTAGAGGTAACCTTAATGGTAGATAAAATAGGTAGTTGGGGACTGTCTGACAGAACTGCTGGGATAATTGCATTAGTTTTTCCATATCACAGATCTACGTATATGTATACTAATATCAACCTGCGAGAATCGTTACGATGAATCACAGTAAAGTGAGATGCTATATTCTATTTCTATTACTATGATATTTACTATCTAAACAATTGCCACCTAAAATCTTATAAAATATTTCAACAATTTCGTAATCAATTCTAATTTCTCTTATCAAAATTCCATAAAATATATTTAGCACACTTTCACAAATCATTAAAAACGATCAAAAATATTTTCCAATAAATTAAAGCAAAAAAAATGGTTCTTCCATATTCGCCAAACAAGTCCTCTATTTCAATAAATCATGAACGTGATCATTATTTTTATTATTATCGTCGTCATCATAATTAAGAATGCCATTCAAGTTTTAAATTGGCACACATATAAGTTATATGCGTAAAATAGACTTAGTTAGTAACCGTTTTAGAAATCAATGATAAACAAATAAAAAGCAAATATGACTTAATAGCAGAAATTAATATTCAAAAAAATATTTGCAAAAGAAATAAATGTGCTATGAGAATGTACATACATTAGAGTGTCCCGAGGAACAGCCTTTTTTTAAGAATTTCATGTAGGAATACCTCTCAATCGATGAGTATTAATGTACTGAACACAAAAAAAGAATAAAAAATATTCTTTTAATGCTCCTTATTTCCCTTCCAGCGTTTGAAAATTCTGACCTGAAAAAAGTGCTCCACGGGACATCCTAATATAAATGTTTTATTATTTTTTTAACTTTTACACTTAACGTAACCATGCGTATTTCTGGGAATCTGTCCTTTTCACAAGAGGTATTAGTGATGTCCTTGTCAAGTTGATCAGGTGAAAAATTTTTAAAGCCACTTAAGAACCCATTTATTTAAACTACATAACAACACCAACAAATAAAATTGTTGCTTTAATAAATTATTTGTCAATTTACGCTTTCAATAAATATAAATTCAATATAGTAAAGCATATACTCATTCATTCATTTAGTTAACATGCTAAACCATACGAAACCATCACTTTTCTGCAGATAAATATATACGTATTATTATAAAAAAAACTGTTATATTTGTTTTATTAAGTAGATATGTCTAAAAATGTGAAAAATTCAGTTTAGCTTTTTGTTGAGAAAGTTTTCTCTATAAATAGTAAACACAATTTAATACTGTTAGCGAAAATAAATTACCCTAATTTGTATTATTTACACAAATAGTTAACAAGAATTTTTAAATTTTTAAGTTGAATCCAAGTAGAAAATAAAGGGAGAGAAGGTTGTTGGTAGAAAACAAAATTAAATACTTCTATAGTTATGAATCTAGTAGTTTTGAATAAAGATTACAAATTAGACCTTTAAGCAACATTTACAATGGTTGCAAATTGGTTTCTTTCATCACTTTCTTGTTTCCATCTCATTCTTGTTACAAAAATTTAACTCAAGTTGTATGAAAGATTAAAAATTTTGTTTCATTTAATATGAACATTTAAGTTTATATTAAATAAGTTTTAAACACAGAAATGTTTAATATAAATTGTCCGAAATATTAGAGTAAAATTTTATAAGAACAATAAAAAAGTGAAGAAAATAAATGTTTGGATATCCGATTAAAAATCGATGCCACTTCACTTTCAATTATTAACAAACACGATTGAAGTATGTATATGATTACAGGTTAGATTACCTGTGATATGTTAGGTAATCATTCAGCTTTTTTTACTACAAATATGGAATAAAAGCTAAATTCGATCTTCTAATTAAGTGCCATTTCCCAAGAATTATTTTTCACACTCAACTTTCCTATTTTCTAAAAATTCAACAGTGGTGCAATAAGAGTTGCTCGGTGTGAAGTTTGTATTTTCATATTAAATTTTTCAATCTTATTATTGAAGTTTTTGATGTAAAATGCAACAAAACAAAATTTCCAAAACTTTCGTTAAAGTTTTAAAAGTAAATTACACAATTTTCAAACAAACTAAATTCTTATGTACTCAATGAAACTAAATTTAGAATATGTAAAGTCATTTGCTGTTGAAGCACTCAAAATTAAATCGAATTAACTATAATTATTGGAATTGTTGTTAACCAAAATATTGGCAATATTTTGCTGTAAATAATTTAATTTTTAAGAAAATTTCTAAATGGCTTTTTGTTACGTAAATAAAATTAAATAATTAAAACAAATATCAAGGTTTTATCAAAAATTACAAAAAATTGTTCTAAAATTATTATATAATATGTTACGTTGTTTTACACATTTTACGCAAGCTCAATCAAACCATAATATTTTTAAATAATAAATTTTTTATAAAATGTTTTAAAAAGCTATGGAGTTTTGTGTATTTATTTTTACAAGATGTAAAAATTTTAAAGAATTGCTAAAAGACTGTATTTTAATGATGGTCAATATTTTCTTAGTTAGTTTGAAAGGAGGATGTATTTACATCAAATCCGAAGAAATACACCTAGGCCTCTATCGAGCATATTGTGCGCTCCTTAACCAGTGTCTCAGGTGGAAATCAAACCCACCACCTCCGGTCTACCTGTCTGTTCTTTATTTTACATAATTTACAAAATGTCTATAAGTAAAATTTACATAGTATACACTAAGTTTTTATTTATGGCATATTTTTATTTTAACCTTTACATGATGTAAAATATGTAAAGAATTGCTAAAAATTGTTTTTTAATAATCTAAGTTTCATGAAGTATTTATTTTAATTTCTATATCTTTCACATTCACCAAGTCAAAAATTTTAAATTTACATTGATTTTTTTTTAATTTTACATGATGTAAAATATGTAAAGAATTGCTAAAAATCTTGTTTTCAATAATTTACTTTACTTCACATTACGTTATCAAATGTCAAAAGTTTTTCAACAAAAATATGCTTAATTTAAAAAACATATGAATTTTTCTATTCTTTACAAAATATACAAATTTTACATCGTGTCAAAAATGTAAAATAATTAGAGTTTTAAGAGGGGTAAAAACATTTATATATTTTTTCAAATTGTTGCATTTAAACCAGTTTAAATACATATTTTATGTAATGTTAACAGTTTAAATAAATTTATTTTATTTATTTTAAATATTTTGTGTGTAAAATTTTTAATTTCGTCTATTTAAAATAGTACTCTAATTTTTGCCATATTTGACATGATGTCAAAAATGTAAAATAAGGCCTAAAATGATTAAATTTTTTTTTAAAATTATGAAATTTATGTAAATAATACTAAATTTGTATGTATTTTTTGCCTAAAGGCCTGTTGTTGTTGAATCTTGAGAAAATATGAAAATATTTATTATTAATTTTTTTGCTTTGCTTTTGAAGTAACATCATTTTGAAGTAAAGTCAAGCATAATGTAATATAAATGCAAATTACTTATATTTTTTTAAAAACAAGTAAATGTTTTTAAACAACATGTGTGTAAAGAAATAGTCCATATTTTGTCTGTAGACACTTTTTGTATCTTACCATGGCTACAAAAATCACTTTAATGATTTTCATATCAGACATTAATAGCGTCATATGTTTTATCTAAACATAAAATTTTTCTTTGCCAACCATACTTTTACTTTAAATGGTGTCATTTTAATTTTTTAGCTCTTCTTGAGTCTTTCTATAAATATGTGTAAACTATACTTTTAATTGGAAATAACTCTAATTAAAAAAAAAAAAATTAGAAGAAAAACAAAAACCAGAACTGATGAAAGCGTTTCATTTATATGTATGTTTTTTTTCTCCTGACAGTTTTTGTAATATGTAACTTGTTCGGATGAAAGCAAAGAAAAAATATCCATTTATCCGTTACACTGACCTCAAAATCACTACAACAAACAAGAGGCTGCTGTTGCTGCAACAACAGCAAATGAAAAAAAAACATCAAGCTTTATTCATAACATATTTCAAAAAGCTGTTTAAAAGACCCACAAATATACATAAAAACAGGATTTTTGTTGTCTGTATGAAATGTTTTTTAACCTACATTAACAACAGCACATTGGCATGGTTAAATCTACCACCAAAATAAACAAACAAATTTCTGTTATACTCTTGGTAAACATCTCTGACTCTCTCTCTATCTTTCTCTGTATCTTCCTGCCACATATTGTCAACATATTTTCTGTTTAAATTATCTTCTTAATAATTCATAACTCTGGGGTATTTTAAATTTAAATTATTTAAAATAAATATGATTATTACAATTCAGTACTTACATTCTTCTAAGGCACGTTGCATATCCTCTACGGAATCTTTAGGTACTTTGAATTGTAAAGTATGGGTGCCAAAGAAACGTGCAATACGTTCAACCAACAATGAATCGACTTCAGTTTCACGTGCTTCATTTTCTTCGGGCAAAACAATGTCATTGAGTGAACGTCCAACGGGTATATCATCAGTTTTCACCAGGGAAATGCCGTCAGTCAATTTAACATCACCGTTTTCGCTATCGAAGTAATGTAGAGCACGTTCCTAGTAAAAAATAAAAAAAGAAATAAATTAAAAATTAATTTTAAATAAAGCTGTTTTTAATAGTGTTTTTTTGTATAGTTAGTTAAAGTATATTAAATACATGGAAAAAATCTTTTGGGTATTAGAAAATAAGTTTAATTAATCAATTATTTTATTCAGAAAAATTAAAAATAAAACTGAATAATGGTTTTAAAAATTTTACAACGTGTCTATATTTTTTTTTACTTTACATAATTAAGAAAATATGTATTATGTAAATTACATATATATAGTTTTTCTTTAATGTATATTTTTATGGATAAACATTTTTTTACATAATTGTTTTAAATATTAAAAGGCATATGAAGAAAATAATCAAAAAATGTATGCTTTTAAAATATTATATATTATTAATATGATATTTAGTACATTGTTTACATCACATCAAGTATGAAAATAATTTCAATATCATATTGAAATCAGTTTTATTACTTGGTAACTAATAATTCACATATAAAATGTAGTATTTGAATTGTTTACATAATGTCAATAATGTAAATACCAAATCACTGTACTTGTTAACTAATAATTCATATTTAAAATGTAGCATTTGAATTGTTTACATAATTTCAATAATGTAAATACAGCACACAAAGCTTATAAGCATTAGAAAGTATTATTTTGTATATTTTACGTCATGTAGAACGTGTCATGTATGTAGAAGTCTTGAAAGAAAGAAAGTCTTGTTAAATAGTTTACATCATGTCAAATATGTAAATATTGCAAAAAAAATATATAATTGAAGTGCTAACTATTTTATACAAACATATTTACATTGTTTACATCATGAAAAAAATGTAAAAATTGTAGAAAAATGTGTATAGAACCAATATATACATTCCATCATATTATGTTCATAATGTATTTTAAATTATTGTTTTATTTACATTTTTACATCATGTCAAGTGTGTTAAAAATCCAGAAATTATGTAAATTATATAATTTATAATTAACATTTTTTACATAGCGTCAAATATGTAAATTTTGGTAACATATAAAATTTAATAAATATTTTAAAAATATATTTTATTTCATACTTTACATAATGTAAACTAATAGAAAAATTGCATATTAATATATTTATTTAGTTTATTATATATAAATATTTTTTGTTTTATTTTATAAATTACTTTCTTTAAATAAATTCATACTTTGCTACATTAAAAATGTAAAAAAGTAGAAGCTACTCCTTTTTAGCATTGAGTTGAAATTTGAAAAATTTCTCACGTCCGCAATTCAAAGTGCACTTCACATCAATATACATAGACTGAAGGTTAAATAGAAAATAACCAAAGAGGGAAAATTCCAGTAAATTTAAAAGTTTCATACAGTTTTCAATTAAACTTTTCTAAAAGTTTAAATTTAGGCAATTTTAAATCCTTTCAAAAGTTTTAAACTATTTCACATATATTTGTATATTTTTTCATTACGAATTCTTTAGCAATAAAACTTCAACCTCTTTATTAAACTAAAATAAATGGCTACTTAATATGAAATTTTAAATTCTTTATTTATTTACATTTTTACCATAAAAATTATTTTACACTTCCAAAGATATACACATTCGTTAAACTTTAAAAATTTCTTTACAACTTTCTTAACAACAGTTTGTAAAAGTTGTCTATAAAGTTTTTTTTTTTTTTTTAAATAAATTAGCACTTTTTATTAAACACCATAAAAATAAAAACATCAAAAAATAAATCCTGTTGATGTTAATGCCAAGAATTTGTTTCATTTGCACAATTGTCCTTATAATATTCAATTTGTTTTATTAAATATTTTTAACAATTTTATATTTATTTTAGATTTTAGTTTTGTTTAAAATTTTAATTATTTTTTCTGTGGCATTTGTCTCTTAGTAACCTTCTTACCTTTAAACATAAAACCACAGAACGATCACCACAATCTTTGACCATTCTTAAGGCACTTGTCAAAAGACTATCAGCTTCGGTGGCTTGATGACTGGCAGCAGCAGCAGATGTTGCCACTAGGGCAAATAAACACACAAACTTAAACATGATATAATTTTAATAATTTTTTGTTTTTACGTAAATTTAATTTATTAATCCAAAAAATATCCTTTTGTTTCTTTGGCACAAGGTTCTTTTGTTTGTTTGTTTGTTTTTATTTTTTCTTTTATTTTTTATTCCACTTGAATAGTCAGACCACTTCAAAACGATCGATTGATCGGTCAGAAGGCAACCGGTAAACTGTGACTAGAAGACGCTCGTTGATCGAGTTTTATTCCCGACTTACAACTAAAATCATCATACGCACTACAAAAACAAAACAAAATGAAACAGAAAAGCATACAGCTAATAGCAAAAGCGCATGCGCAACACAAGAGCCAAAACCAAAAGTCACAGTCACAGCCACAAAGCCAATTCAAGAGTCAAGTTGAGCAACATTAAAAAAAGAAACACACACAAAATAATAATATGTTGTTGCTGCTGCTGATATTTTTGTTGTCATTCGTATATGCAGACACTTTTTGTTATTAAACGAACATAAAACACCAACAACAATAATAGCAAATTGTACTATGTAAAAATGAGCTTTAAGTTTAAATAGTTAGACGAGTACTCATAGGAATTGTTTTCATAGATGTTGTTGTTGTTTTTTATTTCTCACTGAGAAAGCGAAAAATGTTAACAGCAACTAGAAATATTGTTTGTTTGCTGTAGTAATAATACCAAAAACAATCAAATACTTGCTGTTTGCTGCTGTTTGCTGCTGTTACTTTTGCTTATTCTGCTTCTGTTAACTCTTATACTTCTTCTTCTGCTTTAAGTCATGAAAAAGATAGCTCTTCTGCCACTTTTGTTTTTGTTATACCCTACAAATGTACAATAAGGGGAATGGGTACATATTATGTGTTTGTAATGACATTTGTATCGCACAATAATAAGCTCTTAAGAAAATATGAAAGATGCTATTAAAATAACCTAGAGATATAACCGGTATACTAAAGGACGAATTCATCCATAAGATCAATAAGAAAACTTTCATGCATAACCATTCAACACTGCACACTTCACACTTATCCGACAAAGTCATAAGAGAACAATATACGACAGACCCACTCTAGGTATATAGGCGAATAAATTCCGTATACCCCTACATTCACCCTGTATCATATACATTTAAAACCAACTCATTTCCAACGCTTTGTGCCAGAGTCACTGCTCTGTGCGGCTCATTGTTGTCATTCGGCAACAGCACCAAACTTATCCCGAAACATAGATTTCACATATAAGAGAGACACTTTATGGATCCCAAAGATCAGGGCCTTTCATCAGGGTAACATGACTCGGAGAAGAGTTAGAAGGGAATACAATTTTTCGATCCCATAAAGTGTATATGTTCTGGATTCTTAACATTGAAGGAATCCAGATCTTCAATATTTTTTTCGGAAGTGAAGTTTCTTTTTTAAAATCAGCGAACTCCGTCCATAAATATCAGAGATATAAGCTCTACATATGTGATAAAAATTACAATATTTTGAATGCTTTGACAAAAAACCAATAATATTGCTTATTGGAAAAAATTGTGTGTTTTATTTATTGTAGGGTATCTTACAGTCTAGCACCATTGACTATAATTTCCTGTTTATTTAGCTTTGTTTTTTTTTTTTTTGCTGCTATAACATAATTCATTGGCTCAATTCAATGTATATAATACTCATCATTTACATTTTTACGAGTACGTTTTAAATTGTTGTTGTAGAAAAACGAGTAAAATTATTTTAATTGTTGTTTGCTTTAGAGTAAAAATATTTATTTATACATATATTTTTAGTGTTTATTTGTTTATAACATTTTTGTACCAAAACTCAAGCTTAGAATTTAAATCAGTTGCATTTTTCATTCAAGACTTTTTTCCAAAAAAATATTTAATTGGATAAGTGAAAAGTTTTTTTCTGATAATTAATTTACAGAATAGGAATTTGTCAATAATTTATTTTTCCTTCTTTAGCAATCTCTTTATGTATTAAACATACATATATACATATCTGTGTATATGTTATTTTAGATTTAATTTATTTTGCAAAATAATAACCACTTACTTTTCATTGACTACTACTTACCGTCTGCACTACTTTTTAATACTTTTATAATGACTTACATATAATTAGATACTTATTTATGTACTTTGTTTTGAGATTTCCGTTAGTTTGTGTGAGCATTTTTTTAAGATAAAGTAACGTTTAACTCTTTATTTGTAAGTACTGATTTAAGTAGTGCTTTGTAAGCAAGCATGGCTTTACCGTGTCAAAGTAATGAGGTAAAATGCTAATGAGGAATTAGTGCAAAGCCAAAAACCAAAAAAATATTTTTATTTCTTATAATATAACATTTTTTAAAACGCCTACGAAATTATTTATTCTCTTAACCAATAACAAAATCCAATTCAAATTTGTTTGTCAATCTATCGAATAAACTACTAGTGTTTGTTTGCTCGTTAAGTATTTCTTTTTTTGCTTTTACTATTCAAAACCAAAGCAATATTTTATTGCTCATTTTTTCCCCTTCCACAACTTTCATTGTGTATATTAAAATGTTATAAAAATAACTATTGATTTTGAATTAAATTTTTAATTTGCACAAATTGATAACGGGGTTTTTTATTTGGAATATATAAGCATACAGCACATCGGGGCGTATAATAAATATTAATAATTGAAAATTATCTAATACAGTAGGGTGGGGCAGATATTGTTGGAATTTGTATAGAAAAATTAAAAATATTTGGTTTTATTGAAAAAAAAATATTATTTTCCTGATTTCCAAATTAATTATAGAAATAGGAAAATGATATCAATCAATTTGTGTTAACAAGTTAATAATGCATTTCACACATAAGGAAGAAAAAAAAAGTAATTTATATGTAAAATGAGAGTCTTTAATTGAAATTTCGTTTTTATTACTTCAATAAATACACTTGTCTAAAGAAAACAGCATGTCATTTATCAATCAATAGTTGGAAAGAAAAACCTATTAAATTGCAAGTATGTTTTTTAAGGTACAAAATCATGACACTATGGGGAGTAGTCAGTCAAACAGTAAATTTATTAAGTAAATTTAATTTTGAGTGATGGAAATGAAGTGTAACTCAAGTATGCTATAGAAAAATTTAAAATATAAGTATGATAGTCGAATTTCCTATACATTACGATAATCTCAAAATTTTTGCTTATATCGACGTCTTAACACTACAAAATTATAAGAATACAGAGAAAACTTTCAATGTTCTAGGAAACTTTTTCATATCAAAAGCATATTGATATACAGAAAAGTAAGTTTTATAATTTTGAATGTAAAAATAGGGTCTATATATGTCGATCCATACAGAAGTTATAAGCAAAAATGTATATAGAGTTTATATTATATACTATAGGTAATGGTATAAAAATTAATTATATTTTAAGAGCCTAAAATTTCACAGTACAATATTTCCAAATTTTGTTAATGAGTATTGTAGGTAACATACACTACTTAGTAATGGAAACGTTGCTAGATATTCCACCCATTGAAACAGCATTGAGGCAGCGCTTACAGCCGAGCGGCTGTTTAATTTAGGTGAACTGGCCAAAAGCGGTTATAGGACACGTTATCAATGTATACTGGACACATTGGATGGTTATACACAATCATCAGATGTGCCTGATCGAATACCAGACACAGAATATGTTGATCCCAGATAGAATGTCTTGGTCAAGCGGAACATTAGAGCAAATATCAGTAGGAATCCGTTGTTACACGGGGATTGGGGAATTAAGTGGGTTTGGGATTCTATATTGAAGATCCAGAAGCAGAAATATATCACCGTTTATCAAATCATAACATAAGCTTTCAGGCAGAAGTACGAGCAATAACGGAATGCGTAAATTGGATTAGAATAAATATATTTACCGACAGCCAGAAGGCAATTAGCGCTATGTCAGGAGATAGAACTAAATCTAAGCCTGTATTGGATTGTAAGAAAGCTTTAACTGAATACTCTCACATCATATGGGTACCAGCCCACTCGGGAGTAGTCGGTAACAAAAGAGCGAATGTAATAGCTTTAATGGGAAGGGAGCTTGAGACAGTTAACCTGACAAACGCAAAACCATTCGAGGCAACAAAGGTGAACAAAAAAATATGGGTGAGAGAATCCCATAAGACTTCTTGGAATAATGAAACAGTGGGTTGAAGCACGAAAATCTTATGGGGTGACCCTGATGAGAGCAAGACGAAAAATCTCCTGAAAATGAGCAAGTCTGAAGTTAGTATGGTGGTATATTTTTGAGTGGACACATAGGATCACGAGCACATTTATGCAAAATTGGACGTGTGGATTCAGACGTATGTAGAGCATGCGGAGAGGACAGTGAAACTCTGGAGCACTTTCTTTGCCACTGTCAGGCATTCGTCGAAGTTAGATCCAAGTATCTTGGAAGTGATGTTATTCCCGAAATAACATTCCTAACTAACACTGATTGGAAGATTCTTAGGAATTACGTTCAGTTTCTGAACACTGTAAAATAATTCATTCAGTTACCTGTTTTTTTTTTTTTTTTTTTTTCTCATGATAAGGAGTTCACAACAGGCCCGATTGCGGCCTAGGTGTATTTCTTCGAATTTGGTGTAAAATACATCCTCCTATCAACCTAACCTAACCAATAATGAGTGTTTGTTATGAACAAGATTAATCAATAGGATTTGTAGCCTATTAATAGCGTATGTCTAGTAGGGAATTCTAGATAGAATGATAAAATAACTTATTAATGAGGCATGAAAGTAAGAGATATGTACTTTAAATTAGAATCAATTCAAAGACAAGTAATCCGTATTAAAATTGTTTGCAAGATCTTAGTATATTACAAAAACTCAATCTTAGATATACATATGTACGTATTAATGTTATGTTACAAAACAATGACCTAAACCATTAATTTCGCTTAAAAATATCTAGGAAAAGTAAGTAAGAAAAACAAATTGTCATAAAGAGAAATGGCAAAAACAAGCGTAAATTGTTGACGCACATGATTAAGTATTGCAGACACGTGATAAATGAATATGCCTTTATACACATACGTGCGTACTTATAAGACGAATACTTTGTACATACATACATATGTATTAATCAACGTATGTACTAACGTTTCAATATTGTCTTTTTTGTGTCTTCAAGTTTTCACGTACTATACATATGTATGTGTGGTTGTGTTGAAAACACTCGAGTACTGGTATCTGGTATTTTACACATGAGTCTTAAGACTACTCAATATGTTAGGAATTGGGTGGAGTAATTTTGTTTGGTGTATATGTTTTCATGTTTCATCATTGCAAACACATAAAATCAACTAAAAGTGTATTTCCTCTCTTAATAGATGTATGTACTTGTATTTAATAATGCGTATGAAAATAATAGGGAGATACCAATTTTTGGGAGATTCTCAGTTCTAGTTTGTATGATCTATTCTAAAAGTACCATTTAATTTCGAAAAGAGTAGCTAGCAAAACCACACTTTTTTGTATTTATTTATAAATTTGTATCTTTATAGACTCTGTTTATTGGGCCTTTAAAAAGTAGGCTTAAAATCTCCCCTAATGTAGATTATAATTAAATCAAGGCCGTTAATGTTTCCTTTCATTTTTCAATATTACGGAATATATAAAAATAATTATTTGAAGAAAGAAAAGTTTCCTTCTTTAAATTTTGAATTTGGTCCTATGTAGTGCTTGGTATTCGAGTTTTAAAAAATAATCTTTACTTATCCGGTAAGTAGGCAAGTAATATTGGAGATATTTTTCATACTACTAAAAATTCCTCCTCAGTAGATTCATATACATAACCAAAACTACACCTTATATTAAAATATGTATTATGGTTTTCGGTTCAGTCGTTTAGGTCGCGAATCCGCCAATTTTTCCGAACTTTAATTTTTATTTGAATGTAATTTATGTATGAAAAATTTCAATAATCTAGTAGTTTCCAAGATATATAAAATTTTGTATTTATTTCATATGCCAAGCCCTCATTGAAAGTCTATCCATGATTCTTTAAATGTTCACATGATACTCAATATTCTTCATGTAAAATTTTAAATATTCTATTAATTCAAATTGTTCTATTTAATTTATATGGGAGCTCAAGCCCTCTCCAGATAAAAGTTAGCCCTTTTTCTCAAAAATTTTCAAAATCGTATTAAAGTTCTTCGTGAAAATTTGGAATAATCTTGTTCTATTTGTTTCCCAGCTAAACGAATTTTTATATTAAATTCATAACGGAGATATCGCTCCCCTCATTGGTAGTTCGCCAATTTATTACACAACCTTTTAACCTGGGTATTAAAGTTCTTGAAGATTCTTGTTCTATTTGTTTCCCAGATAAACAAATTTTTTTACGTAATTCATAACCCATATGAGTGAGTGCCGCTCCCCTCATTTGCATTCCGCCAATTTATAATCCAAAATTTTCTTCGTTTAAAATGTTGAGATTATAATAAAGTTCTTGGAACAAAATGTTGAGATTATAGTTTTAATAGTTTCCAAGATAAATGAATTTTTGTATTTTATTTACATGGGAAGTGCCACGCCCCCTAGTGTTAGTACGCCTAATATTTGTCCTAAATAATCAAATTTTAATATTTTTTAATATGGGCGTGGCTCCTGCCCCACTTAAAATTTCAAAATAAAAAATAGCTTATAACATCTTCCAGATGTAAAGGAATATATTGTAATTTAGGGATTACATAATTAAGGTAAAAATTAGTGTAAGCTCCTTGTGAAACCTTTATATAACTATTAAGATAAATAATGACCATAAGAAATTCTCTTTCGATACCAAAACATTTTCTCTAAAACCAATCATTATCTGAACCACATTTTTTTAAACCATTATTGTGATCGTACCCTCCTAATATTCAGATATCAACATTTTATGCGTTATTTGGTGTTTGTTTGCTTCTTTTTTTTTGTAGAAATTTATGACGACAAGTCAATTTTACATTGTATTGACAGTTTGTCGTTTTAAAATAACAATAACATTTAAAACAGCAGCAGCAACAAAACCAATAATATTAATATGCTTTTCAAACAATTAAATGTGGACAAATATAAATTTTTATATATCCGTCCGTCTGGTATAACTAACTGAACAAATAATTACTCACTCGTACACAAAGAAGTGAATAAATATATTTAAATTAACAAATGAATGATGGTTGAATGTGTTAAATGTTAAATTAGAGTAAAATAGAAAATTAACTAGTTTAACAGTGATATCAATAAATATGCTTTTAATTTAAAATTTCACTTTTTTTCTATTAAATAGTTTACACAATATTTATATTTCATTTTAATTTCATATTAAAGAAAAACGCTATTATTATTGTAGCTATAAAGTCAATTAAAAAAAATATATATTAAAATTATACTGATGTTTCCTTGGTAGCCAACCTATTTTAAGGACTTATACTGTATAAATGGCAAAAAAGTGTCCATTTCCTATACCCTTGTCAAAAAAAAATTATTTTCTGTTTTTTTTTGCCAAAAATTACCAGCTGCGCAATTTTAAGAAATAAATGTCAGTGACACATTTGAAATTGTTATAAGTAAATACACCATATATTGCAATTGACAGAGGTTAATATAACATGTTCGTTTATTGCTCATAAGGCAACAATTTTATACTGTTCAACAGTATTTGTAATCTTTTTAAAACAAAAAAATGTTGCTTTATTGAATTTTAAGACTTAAAAGTCATATACAAATATTACACAATTTTCTGGAATATTATAAAAAAATCTGGATGATTTTAAGTTTAACACTTTTAAATTCTATAAAAATTTGTATATTAATGTAAATTTAAATTATATTACATTAATGTAGAAATATAATATTTACAAACATTTTGAAATAATTATGCTCATTTGGGCACCCTACATTTAAAAGGTAGATCTATTCAGCTTTATAAATATTATCTAAATTATATAAATTACCATAATTATCATATTTCAAATTCAAACTCTTTTTCATTGTGATGCAGTTTTAATTCAACAATTTAAAACTTTTATCTCAATATTAATTTAAAACTAAGTGACCATTTTCTTTTGATTGTCATGGCATTTATGGGTAGTTAGTAGACATTTATTTTTACAATTTGTAATAATCATTATTTATAAGCATTTGTGATAAATCAATAGAGTGGAATAATAATCGTTTTAATTTTTAATATCATAATGATTTTTTGAACACAATTTAAATATTTAAAATCGAAAATCAAGTGCCGCATTTTTTGAGACCAATGTCTTCCGTTCGGGATGAAATTTAGACGTGGAACTAAAGACTGCACTGCGTTTTAGTTTAGCTTTATATTTTTGTCGTCTTGTGTAGGTCTTTAATATGTATACACGGTTGTTAGATCATACAATATTGTCAGAAATTTTTTTCAGAAAATGTCTAACAACCATTTCATCTTACAATGTTTGTCTTGCAGGATTTAAAGCAAAAAATTAAGTTTTCACGGTCGTTTGATCTTCTCTGAAAATGTTTTGCCAACGTTGTAAGATCTGACAGCCGTTTATACGTAGAGATTACTGTTTAAATGTATTTTAAAATGCAAAATAATAAATAAATTAAATATTGCTCATTTACTACAAGACTTGCATAATCTAAATTAGTCAAAAACTTAAATAAGAATATATGAATACCCTGGGTGCTTCGCTACCCTAACTTAAATACATACAAAATTTTGTTTACTTTTATAGAAAATTAAAATTTAATATACGTTCAATATCACGTGATTATATTCGCACTCAGTAAGAAGTTTGTATTTTTAGTTTCATTCATTTAGCTACTATTTGAAAAAAGTACTATAAAATCAATCAAAAATTGTATGTTTCTGTGTTCAATATTATATACACTTCAAAAAATATAATTTTATGAATGAAAAAGTACCTTTCCCAATAAATTTTCATATAATAAGAACCGTGTGTTCGGGTTAACCATTATAAAAAATATAATAGGTACTATTTGAAGAATAGAAAAGTACTAAATAGTTCCTGCTTACAAAATATTATTCAGTCAAGACCAAAATAAAAAAAAGTACCTTTTATGATACAAAAAGTACTAAAAAGTTCTCTCTTAAAAAATCTTATTCAATGACGACTACGTATGTTTAATAATCATGTGTTTTGAATTCATATTTAAGTACATACAAAGAGTATCATTTGAAGAAAGAAAAAGTACCAAAAGTAGAATATATTTAACCTAAGCGCAAAGTACTAATAAAGAAAACAATTTTCCCCTTTCAGCTTAAAAATATACTTTTCGAGGACTAAGTTTAAAAACATTCCGTTTTTAAATCTATATATCACAGATTCAAATCTGTATTCATTAGTACTCGAATACCAAAATGATGTTGGTATATTTTGTGTGAGTAAATAAACTACTTTTTCAAATAAAAAAAATTGATTCAATAAGTTTGAATAATATTAAATTTTCCGTTTTCCCCTTTTTGGTACTTTTTTCCCCAGTGAAGTGCAAAAATTTTATTACAATATATATTACAGTGTTAGTCCGTAATTTAATAGGAATAATTCAATAAATTGTAAAAGTTTTCTTAATGTCTAATGTCTGTTCTAATAATATTAACATTAATAAATAAATTACATATTTATTAATTAACTCCAAAATAAAATTCCAGTACAAAACATAAACCTTAAATTTAAAATAAAATTGGATAATTTTCGCTTTTTTGAAAATTAATAAACAACACTTCCACAGAAGGTAAAAAAATTCACTTGGTGCTACTTTTGAAGTGGTGATAAATGTTATTCTTTTGTAAGTACTTCGTTTTCTTTTTGCTGGGTTATTCTTAATACCTTTTATAAACAATGGTAAGTATAAGCAATGTGTCAATTTTCGTTTAGCTACATAAAATTCCGCAGCAAACCGCTTATTTTCCTGGACTAACTTGTATAAACAAAATTTTCTCTTTATTGATATTTTCATATTCAGATGTATAAAAAATTTTTTTCATGGGATTATCGTTAAATAAGTATTAATAATTTATTTGTTTTTTTTTTTCTACAGATGATATATGATGATATGATCTTCTTCTGCTTTTATTTTTTAATGTAAAAAATTTAATAATTTTATTTTTCTCTCTTTCCAGAAATCGTCAACAATTCATGGTGAGTACAATATTGAATAATTTGAAAGAGGAAATTCAATGATATGTGTATTCAAATAACTCGTAAACAAGAAAATCAAATAAACAAACCACATTTGACCGTAAATAAATCGGATATTAAAATGAAAACCAACAAACCGAATTGTATAAAAGTAAAGAATGAAAAATAATGCAAAAATTTCCCTTAATTTTGTACTATTTTCGCCTTTGGTACTTGCTGTAGTACGTATGTACGTAAGAAATAATAAGAATGGTAAAAAAATGTTGTGATAATAATACACATATATTTATATTATAACGGTTAAAACTAGTGACGTACAGTGGGCCACTAGTGAATACTCTGCCTTCAAACTACATAAATGGGTAGGGTATATCGGTATCTTTTAGCTTACGAGATATTAGAATTTAAAAACAAATTTTCAAAATATTTACTTTTTTATACCAGTTTCTTAAAAGGAACGGATCCATATATTACCCGATTTTCTCAAAAATATTAATATACATCTTTGTTTTTGCTAAAATTCAACGTAAATCTGAAGGTCGACAGAACACGTATTTTACAGATGTGAAGGATGTGAAAATGCATTGATTGAGTGTTGTCAACCCCTTCAGAACAAGAAAAAACTTTTAAAGGTTGCAGATATTTTCAATTTTATACCACTGTATGGCCGTTGTAGTCACCATAACTTGTAATATGCCATTTTTTTAAGAAATAATCTAATTTCCTTAAAAGTCCCATTGCATATAAAGCACAGTCACGTAATGAAAGAAATTTTGTTTTGGCTTTTATTTTTCGTCATGAACTTATGAATAATGTTTTTGTTATTGTTAATATAATTTTTTTTTATATTTGATTTTTCTTTAGCACAAAAATTTAACTACAAGCGAAAATAATATTTTGCAAAAATGTTAGTACATACTATTTTTTGTTTTTCTAATAACTTTGCTCTAGAGTATGAAAGTTTGTTTGCAAAATTGTTCGAAACATGTGATAACGACAAACAGCTGTTGTCATGTATTTCAAGAAAATTAAAAGTTTTCCTTTAGCTAGTATGTTGGATTCTCAAGTGGTGGAGTTAATTTTTTCTTGCCTTTTTTTGCAGTTTGGTAAATTGGATTATTTAGAAGTGAAACAAACTATTCTTAAGATTTCTTAAACATTTAAGAAAATATTTATGTCATTGCAATTATTATACATATATTAATATTTCGTAGAAAAGCATTTAGCTTGGAGAAAAAAGTAAAAGTGGTCGTGTACAGGGCAAATGTCAAACAGGAAGATATTAAACTATGTATTAAATGAAATTGTGTGTGTTTTAAGACCATCATAACATTTAATTCATTTTTAAGGATTCTTTTTATTAGATATAAGTATATTATTTGTATTTATCAACTAGCTATAAAAGTATGCTGCGCTATGTATTTCAATGATGTTTATGCAAATGTTCTCAGATTTACTACCTCAATATGTAGTGTGTGCACGTCCCGTACACAGACACTATAGCCAATCCGCCCATTTGGTCCTTAAAAGTTTATATAGATGTCAATTTAACTATATTCAATTTAAGGAATCTAGCTGATGCAGTTTGCTTAAATATTCGACATTTAATAGTTAATTTGTAGGGTAGAAGGGGGATTATTCGCCATAGGGGCACATCTGTCAATGCGAATAACTTGAAAACCGAGTAATCGATTTTATCGCATTAATAAATTTTGTATTCGTTTATCGATTATCTATCATCCTGAAAATTTGAATCATTAACTTTACGCATGATGGGAGGCAGAAATGATTAATTGTTTTTCAAAGGGCTGAGAAAATATTGCACTGTGTGAACTTTTTGTGCTAACTTTTTTAGTTTTTGTGATAGAAAAAATATATTGGTCAGTATTAGAATGTCAATAATAGTAAACAATAAGACATCATAAAATTTTCGAAAATATAATTTGAAGCCCGTTCTGGGGTTTAGGCAGAACAAAATTTGGTTAAAATATAGAAAAAATCAGTAATAATTTGTTTTAATTTTTTTGTTAAGTTTTTTTGAAATTAAGAATAAATATCTAATTTATTATACTTTGTTTAATGAATTAAGGTATAAAACAGAAAACTAAGGTTTTATTTTTGTAATTTTTTTTCATTTATTTTATAATGACAAATCTGTCCCATCCCCTTGGCGCATTTACCCCATGGATGGGCCGGTATTGCCGTTTTTGGTCAGTGCGGAAAAGTTAAAAAAAATATGTATATGAGGATGACTTAGAAAAGATTGAAAAGAATAAAACTAAAGCCAACATATCTAAGTCTCCGAACCAAGAAAAAAAATAAGAATATCTATTGTAGTTTTAATTTGAGGCCGCCTCAAAAAAGTGGCGTATGGTCCCCCTTCTACCCTACGTGGAAATTGTACCTCGCCTAAGAATTCACTGTTTTGCAGGCAAATAATCAAAAATCGATTGTAAATATGTATAATGTACATATTTTTTTAAATTTCAATATTAAAACTGTTTCATTGCCGCGGAAAAAAATTGTTACATACAGTAAATCAACTAAGTTTTTTGCCTACTTTTTTTAAAGAATTTGTTTTTTTTTTGTTCATAAATAAAAATCGAATAAACAGGTAAAAAGTAAATTTATTTTTTCAATCAAAAGTATAGATTGTGTAAAATGTAAAAACTTACTAAAAAACAAGTTTTAGTGCATTTTATTATTTTTTATCAGAATATGCAGGACAATAAAGTATTTTAAGAATTCCAGATGGGTCTTTCAAATTATTTTTTAATTACTTTTTAGAATTTATTTAAATTTGAAAATTAAAACTGTATCATCATCGCGTTAAAGTAGTAGTTACATACATACAGTGAATCAACTAAGTTTTTTGCCTACCTTTTTGAACAAGTGTATATCAATGAAATACAATTATGAGATGTTTATCATAACATTATAAAATATAAAATAGAGCATTTTATGAAATTATTCAAGAAATTATTAGAAAAAAACTGAGTTGTCTTTCAAAATCTTTGACTATCAAAGGAAAGCGGATTGATTCTCAAAAGTCCATATACGAACTAGGAAGAAATCTATGTTTAGATTTTGACCTCTAAACAGACCAAAGGTGGCTTGGAACCAAAATCATGTGGTTTTTGTTTATTAATACAAAATTACCAAAAACCCTGATTATTTTATAGTAATATATAGTTTTATAACTCACACTAGGTCCATTGATCCATTGATTTTTTTAGAACAACATGTATCAAATTCAAAAGAATCGGTAGATTTCATGCTAAGACAAATATTGATAAATTTTTATATTTTCCAAATTTAGTTGTACCACTACTAAAATATATAAAAATTATTACTTTAATATATAGGCGTACAAAAAAATTTAATTTTTTAAAATAAAACAGCCATATTAAAAAAAATAGCAAAAGACCTAAAAAAAGCAAAATACTTTATTGACTAAATGTATTAACAATACGTTGATTCACTGTATGTATATTAAACAATACCTAACCCTGCCAAATGATTACGTTAATTTGCTTTTGTTACATTGTTTATGCTCTGCCATATCCCACTGCGAGATATAACGAATTTATAGACTCTTTAAATGAAAATTTACATGTCCTTTAAAACTTTGGGATTTGTTTTATATGTATGCATGTGAATTTACTTGTTCATACAAGAATATTTTACATGCCCAACATCTTAATACCATACCGTATCCTGCAGTGTTTTAATTAGTCAATGTATCCCTTTAGGAATTCACATGTTTGTACTGCTTTTATTGTAACAGTTAATTACTATGTAATCTTAGATATTAGATACTTAATTGTATTGTCCATATACATTATTGGGCTTATTCAGAAATAAACATTTGTTTATGAATAAGCCACTTCAGGGTCTCAAAATAATGAACTGCGTAATCAGTTCTATTTGATGTTATATATTTAAAACATCCATTAAAATTATAATATTTTTTAAAGGATAAAATGTCAATAAGCTTAAAATCCTGTCATGAAAACTAGGACAATTTGCTGTGTGAAAATTTTGACATGCCATCGTAAATCAGTAAATGTGTAATCCCTAATAATAAGGATAATCACCCCGAATAGCAGGGTAGGAGGAAAACGAATAAAAAAATTATTTATTCTTGTGTATGTAAGATACATATTTCCTTAATTTTTATTTTCAAACTGAGACATGTTTTCAAAATATAACATGTCTTCAGTTTTTGCAATGTTTTCTTAAAAACCAAAGAAAAAAGAAATTTTTAAAATAACAAGTCCACGATAGTGGCTATAGAAATGAGGACATGTGATAAAATATTAATAATTGATAGATAAACACTTTAGTTGATCGGTATAATTAAACAAAATTTTATAAATGATTTTATGGTACTATATATGATTCTATTACATTTAAGTTTTATAAAATTACTGGCTATACCCTTTGTGCTTTGCTACTAAAACTAAACTAAAAGCAATGTAAACAAAAAATCCACTTAACGATTTTAATAATTCTAACTGCAATAGTTTTCTAGATATATAATATGTAACATACGAGAAAAACCATGCAAATTACTGCAAGTTCGCCCATTTTTATAAATCGCTTTTTTCAATCTATCTAAGAAATTTTTAAATAATCGAACAGTTTCCAAGATATACGATATTTTGTATTTAATTCATATATGTGGTGTAAGATCCCTATTAAAAGTTATTCTCTAAATGTTCAGGCGAGGTGCCGCTTCCTTCATGGGTAGTCCGCCAAGACATTTCCCAAAATGTTTATATGGATGTTACAAATAAATTGTGCAAAATTTTAAGATTCTAACTGTAATAGTTTCCAAGATAAATTTTTGTATTGAACTTATATGGGAGGCCACACCTCCTAATGCTTGTCCGCCCACTTTTTCTTCGAACAAGCATTGACAAAACTTGAGGACCGTTGTATTACCTGAAATATACGCATTAAGTATTTCATGAAAATCGGTTTTGCTGTCTATAAAGTTCAAACATACAAATATGCGAACAAATCTTAAATTTCAAATAATTTTCACCCCCACTGTTTACTCACAAAAAATTCTTGTGTATTTTGTTGTTTACTCAAAATGACATAGATTTTAATGTTTCTAATACAACAACACGCATACTAAATACAAATTAATAAAAACCTCTAGGGTATTGTAGCTACTATCTGCATGTTTATTCATTATTTGTTGCTTTTGCTGCTTGTTGTTATTGCTACATTTTTCAGAAAACTAATGTGCCTTAACTTGGATTTTTCTTATTTTTTTGCAAGGAACAAGAAAGAAAGGGGCATTGGATAGTAGGGGTTACATGTAATGTTTATTATATTATAAGCATGTTTTTGATACCCTACATCATTGATGAGTAAGTTGCTTTTTGGTTGATTTTACTTTTTACTTTGAATGTGGATCTATTTCTTTTTACTTTGAATGTATTTCTATTTCTACCCAACAAAAATACTTTAAAATAGCATTTATCTCCACTTCAAAAGTAGTATTCCATGGAGTAAATTCTTCTTCTTTTTCTCTTTTTTGGAAGTTTTTTTGCTGTTTATGTCATCTGACCTAATCACTGTCAAAAAATGGAATCGCTGTCCATTTATCGCGACGGCCTTATTTCCTAATGATAGATTAGGACGCATCAAAAAATATCATAGTGTGCATGAGCGAAGTGAAATACTGAACAATTTAATATCTCTGCATCTGGACGAATGCTGATTATTCAGGACACTTTTGTAAGGGAATCTCACATGCAACATTCTCCATAGTTGGGAATAATTCAGAGTGTCTCTTTGTTCAATCTTCAACAAATATACTAATATATATCTGTTTAAAAAGTGTCACCAATTTCATTTTCTAAAGACTTAAGCTATATATACACGGTTGTCAGATCTTACAATGTTGTTAGAAAAATGTTTTAAAAATAACTAAAAACTGTGTAAACTTACAAGTTTTGTATTGCAACGTCTTGTTAGTAAAATCATTGTCAGTATATTGTCATACCTCAAATTATAGTGTAAACAAATGTACAAACTCATGTCAACAATCTGAAAACGTTGTGGTCTGATAATTTTTACACATTTTTTAGAATCGTCTGAACTTACAATTTACCTCATAGTTTCAAATTTTCTTAAGACATCTTAAGTAAATACTTTATGACTTGTCAGAGTTACTATTGAATTTGTCACTTGTTCCCATACAAAAAAATTGACAAATACCTTAACATTTTAATTTCATTTGTAAAGTTTTTTAAAATCAAAATCAGCAATTATCAACACAAAGAACAAATCCATTACATTTCATAAAGGTGTATAATTGAAGATTCCTGAAGACTTTCTCATGTATTCAGCTGAACATCATTACGTTATATTGATAACAACCAAATGACATCTGATGACTTGTCAGGTCATGGGTTTAAAAACAAATATTACTATTGTAATAATATTTTATCAGTTTATTAATTTTATTAATTGTTAAACAAGTAAATAAAAATATTTAATACAAAGTAATATGGCATCAGTTGATGACTTGTACTTAAAGAATCACTGCTGACATTGTAAGAAATAATTGCCAACTGGGCTGTTGCTAACATATACATAAGTTGCTACCACATAGCCAGATCTGACAACATTATAACATTGTCCTATAAACTACCTTTAGGGTATTACCTAATTGGTTATGACCGACAATTTCTTCTTTTTTATTTCTTCTTACATTTAATGTTATTTTTTTCTTGTTATTTGTCAAATATGTGACACAAGTTAAATAAAATTTAATGTTTTAACAAAATTACTTCGTAGTAAGTGAGAGTAAAGAAGAATTTATAAAAGCAAAAACTTAGATATTGAAATAGTCTAGAAGAAGAAAACGAAAAGTATTCATTTAATTGTGTATGCACATCAAGTATTTTGGGTGATGAATTACTTTTTGATTGAGGTCTATGGGAAATTGTTTCTTTTTGTTTTCTTTTTTTTTTTCTTTTGATTTGAGGGTCTAGTGTTGAGCTAAACATACTGTAAAGTCGGTACAAAGTACGTGTTGTTTATGGGAGGATTTTTGTTTTGTTAAATTAATTTATAAATTTATATTTTTGCCAACAATCGAAATCGAACTTAAAAAAAAGAAAATACTTTCACGCGTTTCTATTATGATGATTTTTAAGATTTTTTTTTTTAATTTTTTGAAGGGTATTAAAAGTATATAAGTGAAAGTTTTTAATTTTAATTAAAGTAATTGAAATTCAAAAATAAATATTTGAAAAAAGGATAAAGCATTTCAAAAAGTAGACTTTCAAACTATTTCGAGTATATTTACTTAGTATTGGCTTTTATTATACATTTTAAGACACGACCTATTAAAAGTCCCACAGTGTCCATGACACTGTCCTATATAGGTAATAGTGACTCAGACATTGGACGTATAGCGGACTGCAGCTAATGTATTTAAGTGGGAAATAAGCAAACTTGATGTATGCGAATTAAACGCCTCAATCTTAATCATTGTGCACTGGCTCCTTGGCTCTCTTTAGACAAAAAATTCAAGAAAAGGACGTTGCTGATACAGAACACATTGTAATGCGTTAATGGGATTTATTTTTATAGCTCCTACGTCCTATCAAACGTCCCAATAAATGAATTCGAAAGATTTTAGACAACCTTGTTTACAATGCAGCAATATATAAACCAAAAATGATCAGTAAAGTCTTTAATGCCTAGGTAGTTACCTAGGGATGTCTGTCCTTGAAGCCTTTTCACAACAAGATCTCGTACTAAACTATGTTAAGAATACGAAATGAATAAGAAGAACGTTTGACAGGATCTGCAGTTGACATATCATTCAGTAGATAAACTTTTGCTACAGAGATCGACTGAAAAGTCAGTGAAATCGGGCAATAATACTTTCTGCTACTGGTCGTCTAGACGAAGAAGACTCCTTCAATCAACAGGATGGGTGAAAAAAAGTTTTCTGTATAAATTCGCTCACGAGATGATATGATGATGATATAATCCAAACTACACATAGATATGTAGTATTGTCCAGGAAAAGATAACCATATAGAAGGAAACGGAATTATTTTTTTCACCTCCACCCTCATAATTTCTAAAACTTATTCCCTCTCTTTAATGAGGATGCCTTACATCTAATACATTGAAAAACTTTTGCAACAATTATTTAAGTAATGAAATATAAGCCATACAAATTCCTACATATTAAAGTAAAATTAAATTATGGTCATAAAACCGCCAAGTAAACACAACAAAATACATAAGTACGTCATATAATAATAATGACATAATTTAATTTATTAACATAATTTTCCTTCTTACAACAAAATACAGACAAAAAAAGCATTTTCCTAAACAAAAAACAACATTAAGTACAAGTGTAAATATAATGTAAATTATGTATGTTAATGATTAGGATATACATACATGTATGTATATACCTACAAACAGTTAAAAAAACCTCTTACCATTATTACCGTGTTTGATCATAATTAAATAATTATGAAATATATATAAAAAACGAATAAACATTAAGAAAAAGTGACATGTTCAGACATCTTTTAAATAGCTTAATAATTTGTCATGTTTTTGTCGTTAAAAATAGAAAAAGAAAAAACACTTGTAAGTAAAAACAAGTGTTAATTGATTTTAAAGCTTAAAACATTATCTGAGTGTGTGTCTGTCCGTGTTATCTGTTTGATGGTATTGCTCTGCCTATTTAGCTGATTAAATATTTTATTTTTGTTTTTTCTCTTTAAACAGTTTATTCAGATAAAACAATAAAACGTACAAAAAAGTGAAACTGCCAAATGATTAAAAAAAATGCAAAAAAAAAAACGAAAAAACTTAAATTGACAGTACACGGACATTAAAGAGATGTTCAACAAGTTGCTGAATGTCTTCTGTTTTTAAAGCTAAAAAATTCACTTTTACTTAAAGACATTTGTTTAATTTTATGATTAAAAAACAGCAAACAAAAAAAGACTTCCAAGATGTTATAATGAATGTGTTAATGAACGATCAACTTAGGAAGAAAACACAACAATTACAGATTCTGAAATTGATACAAAAAAAAATAAAAAAAAACAAACAGAGATGTACAATATATAGATTTTTTTGGAAGCGAGGATAGAAATTTTTTATTGGAAAAATTGTCCTTCGAATCGAGTATAACACAGTCAAGGTTAATTCTTGGAGCACTAGTGGCATTTATATTCCATTTTAAATATTTAAGTAGTGAATAACCTTAAAATTTAAATATAATCTTCGTAATTACGAATATATGACTATTCCTTCGGACGTCATTTTGTCCCGAAAATCGAAAGGTTAACTTCACTCTATTTATGGAAGGGTTTGGTAAAAGAGGACTCTCTGTGTGTAGACAGCAATTGACTCGGTTTAGTTTACCATAATTGGTTATCGTTTTTAGGTCACGATATATACCCAGAAAAATAAAACGAAGTACTTTCAAAAGAACAAGAAGTACATCACTTTTAAAGTAAAAATAAGTAATTTTTTATCTTCTGTGGAAGTGATGTTTAATGACTTCAGAAGAAGCGCAATAATTTCACTTTAAATAACTTCCAAGAAAAGAACAAAATAACATCTTGAGAATGACTTAAGAAGTATTGAATTTGAAGTCAAATAAAATGACAGGCCTGTGTTAAAGTCTTTACGTCTTTAGGTCTATTTCAGCATTTACAATTAGTGAGTTCTTTTTCGCTTCTTCGGAAGTTATTTTTTTTTTTTTTGCTGGATTACTTACATAACATTGAAATATTCATCTAAGAAGAATAAGGTCTATGATAAAAAAGACAGATATTGCTGCGAAGAAAAGAAGACACCACAATTTGACATATTAATTTTTTTCTTTTTCCTCATTTTTATTCTTTTGTTTCAAAGATTTTCGTTTGGAGGGTGAATTTCCCGTGGGTTAGCACCTGGCAAATGCAATGAATTAATCGATACCACTATTTAGTTAAAAGTGCCTTTGGGTAGCCAGTAGATTGCTTAGTTTAAAAGCTATGTAGCGTCTGTCTTAAGAAGTTGCTACTTTCAATGAAAGTGCATGTAGGGAAGAATAGTTCCAAAGAAGGATTGGCGATAGATTTCCGGGTTGGAGTACTCTGTTTTTTAAGAATTTATTAAGCGTTTGCTACTTTCGAATAAGGTTTATAAGTGTATGTGCAAATAAGGTAAAACAGTTCCAAAGAACAATGACAGAGATGTCATCAGAACCTAGAGATTGGTTACAAAAACTGTTTTTAGACAAAGATCTAGGTTGAAGAATAATTAGTAATTGGAAAAAAGTATCCATTTACCTACCTACTACTTTTCTTGAATATTAGTCCTAGAAACATAACATAATACTGGGGAATGTCCAAGTACTTTACGTAAATATCAGCCGTATGGGCCTTATTTCAACCACTGGGTCAGTTATTCAATCGATGTTACCACGTTGCATAACATTAGAGATACAAAAACATCTCTTTCGTTTACAACCACGCAGATGGAATGGCCTCTGTTAAGTTGGCAACAACACCGAGATACCTAACCGAATCCATCAAATAAGTCGAAGCCTTTGTTCTTACTCACAGAGAACACATTGTGGTAAATCTGGTATGAACAGAGTTTTCTCTGAACATTCCTGGACATGAAGGGAAATTCAATATCACTTGTATATGATATCTTTCATCCATCATCTTTCACCCCAGCGCACTTCTCTTTCATCCATACTCATTCTAGGATTACGGGCTGTCAGGACTCGTTTACCCCTTTATTTCTTCTGTTTCATTTTTCTAACCCTTAGTCTTAAAGCCACTTCTCCGTGGGGTATATGTTATCATCGGCATCAGCACCAAACTTATCCTGAAATATTGACTTCAACTGGGATTTCAATTTTCTCGGAACTTCCCTTACATGACTACGAAATCTTTTTCCAAGTCGGTGACTTTGGGAAGAACTTTTAAATTTGAAATGAAATTCATCATTTTTAGAAAAATTAAATTACTTTCATCTTATAATGTAATCAATAGTTTTTTAATTTCTTATATTTATATCTCCTTTACAAAGAAAAGTTTACTTGAGTATGTTTAAACAATTATTCAGCTCTTAAAAAAATACCCATTTAATTTGGAGTGCCATACGTTGGTAATTCCAATTAAAAAAAAAGTAATTTGTATGTTAAAGAAAAAATTTTTTCCACCTTTTGTTAAAGAAAGCGAATTTTTTACTAGATATTATTGATGTACATATACATACATATGTATATTTTTAACATTTGTGGCGCTACACTGATGAAAAGCAATATTTAAGTTTATCATAATGTGACTCGTTTTTAAATTCTTAACTAATTACATGGCAATCCTTACACACCTTACTTACATGAAATTGTTTTGTAAAGATTACAGACAAGATTACGAATCGAGTTCTCGTGCCTGTTATTCCTCTGTTGACTTTTATATGTAATTATATAATAGACTATATGCCAGTCAATGCTAAAGTAGTCATTGAAAAGTAAGTGGTTTAGTAAGTACAAGTTATTACCAAATTTTAGAGTGATTTGTTGCCTAACCTGTTCCATATCGACTCATGCTCAATAATTGCCTCATCCATCTGCAGATGTTTTAACTTGGCTATATTTATAGTATCTCTCGTATTCGTTTTAGCCACAGTAATAAAATTCATAAATTTTTGTTTAGCTTTTTAGCACGCACGTATTTGGTAATTGTAATAAATTCAGTTAACGTTCAATTTATATACTTACATTCATACATACATACAAACATATTTTGTCTTTCCACAAACTTGTACATTTTGAGGCATACAACGATGAACTAACTGACTGTCTTTCTTTCTATTTGCATTTGATTAATATTTTTATACGTGTTAATATAATATTACATACAAACGCTTATAAATATCCAACCTAAGCCACCATCTACGTCTGAATATTTCTACATGTGTAAGTAAATTTTCAATTTTAGTTTAAATATTTGTTTTGCATATAACCGCAACAAATTGAAATTATCATCATGCATTTTTTTTCTATATACAAATATATGTACGTACATACATATCTATGTACGTTACTTTTTTTGGTAGACATGTGCGTTTATTGCAGAAAGAAGTTGTCACTTTTTTATACAAAAATTTTACTACTGTTGCTACCGCTACTTAAAAATATTTGTTACTTTCTTAAAAAAAAAATATTTAATGTCTGTTTGAAAAAATTTAAATAAATATGGAAAAATAGCTTTAAAATTAAGGTGTGTGTTGTAAATTGAGTATTGGGTTATAAAGTTATGAAAGGAATTGTTTTTTTTCGACATACACATGAACTCATAAAATATATTTAAACACCTTTTAGAGAAATATGAACAGACCTTGACTGTCCAAATTGATGATCTTTGTAATTAAATATGTATGTATTTTATATTTGTTATAAAACTATTTCTAGTAACAAATATATATATTAAGATTGCAATGTGTTTTTTGGGTCAGTTGCATTTTTTAAGTGCGTATTACTAAATATGAGTATTTGTGTTGAAATTACAATAGAGCCTATACCGGATACTCTAGGAAATTAAAATGTGCGATATTAATAATGGGCATAAGCCAAAAGAAATAAAACAAACGATAAGGCATAAAATAAATGATATTAAAAAAAATTGAATAAAAGAAATCAGCAATCAGTAATATTGCATCCAATGGAAAATATAGCAGAAATATGCTCTAAAAACACAAAATATGCTCTTAAAATTTTAAGAATATGCTCTAAAATTAAATTTTTAAATAAATTTTTAACATTGAAAAGCATAAAGAAGCAGAATGTGTAACAACGTTTTCAATATTTAATGTCATATTTCATTCTACAAAATGTATTTTAATAATTTATTAATATCATAGTTTAAAGAACTACTTTAATAGAATTAAAAATTCTACTAACGATTTTTTTTTTCAAAATATAAAATACTCAGAAAATTTTTCAAGAATTTAAAACTAATAAATAAATTTTTAAAAAAATATACAGAAATGAAAAACTAAAGCAAAAAATATAATATGCACTAAAAAAGTAAAATATGCTTTAAAAACTCGAAGCCTTACAATCAACTCAGAAAAAAATCAATAATAAATGAAATCATCATCTTCATTAAGCCACTTTTTATCAGATTTCTTTATTTTTGGCCTGATTTTTTGTATTTTTTTAATTAAAGAAAACAAAATTTGAAAAAATTGACATTTTATTTCTGAATTACAAACTTACAGATCTGAGTTTACCCATCATTTCTTACATTCCCACTTATACTTTTTCCAAAAAAAAATCATGAAAGTATGTGATAAAAATTGCACTTATTCACCAAAATTTAAAATTTTTGCAACATAAATTTTAATTTTTTTTTGGGAACAGGAACCCATTGTTACTGAGTTGTGAGTAAGACCACTAAATATTTAATTTTGTCCTCTTAATTTAACACTTAAGGGCCCTTCAGACGATCACACTTTACGTACGACAAGTCTAATGAAAAAGTAAAATGAAATTCCATCCGTATAACAAAAAAAGAGAATAAAAGTCGTATGATTTAAGTATATTTTTCTGTGTTTACACGATTGGTATAAAACAATTAAAAGGTCAGATGGAGACAACTGTTTCACCTTTTTTGTATGTGTTTACATAAAAATTCATTCCTGATCTAATGCGATCTGCCTGTTTTTTTAATAATTTCCCCTCCGTACTCTTCTACATAAAATTTTGACAGATCATATTACTTGTGTGTTCGTGTAAAGCCGGCTTTAGAAAGGTGACTGCACCACTACAACAAGACAAAAACAACAATTATTTTGTTTTTGTACTAGAATCAGACCAATGTCAAAAATGACATAATAAACGTAAAGAAATAACATTCTTAACATGTAAACAATAATAACTTTTGACATTATGCATAATCTACACAAAAATAACTTACTTTGGGGACCTCTGGCCACTCATTCGGTTGATCCCAGTTCAGAAGTTAAACTTTACAAATCGTATACTCTGCACATGTAAAATTTTATTCAAATCGGATTAACCGTTTAGAAGTTAAAACAATATTTTTATACCCTACACCACTTTAGTGGGGAGGGTATATTAAGTTTGTGCTGATGTTTCAGACGCCAAAAACATTTGCCCTATATCTATCTTAAATTATACAAATAGATCCAGAATCATTTTCTGAATCAATTTTGCTATGTCCGTCTGTCTGTGCGACGGTTCATCTAAACCTTGTAATCAAACTACAGGTCGAAATTTTTAATATAATTTAATGAACATATTTGGTATACATTCGACCCAACAACGAGCCTATTGAAATATGCTAAAATAGGTTCAATACTTCACCTAGCCCCTATACACCGTACCCCCAAATATAGCTTTTTGCCCTTAATTATGTTAAATGTTTTAGTATCAAGACTGTTTTATATAAGTCTAAACTATGCTGCCAATTTGATGATAGGACCTCATTTGACACTAGCAACAATACAATGTCCATTTCAGAAAATTACTTTATTATCAATAATTCGCTTATAAACACTTTCTTCATCTTTCTTCCGATATGAGTTAATGACATCTAGTATTAATAATTTATTTTCGATATTATTTTTTCTTTATTTAAATTTGTTCTTAAAACTAAAATAAATAAATTAACATTCTTACTTAAAATCTAAAAAAAAAAACACACACAATTTGTTTTTAATTTGTAAACAAGTAAGTTTCATCCATTCTAATTTTTTTAAACTTTTTTGAATATTTTTTTTCTTAAGTTTTTTTGTTACAAATCATTTGCCTCTTTCAATGTTTTATGTCAAAAATATCTTTCATGGAATGCCGCTTACAGTTAAATGACTGTTAATGGTAAATTACAAACAATATAGAACAATAGAACTTTTAAGTAGTCTTTTTCGCTTCTTTTGGTTTCCAACCATTATAGGCCAAATCAAAGTCCCGTCCCCAGCCGGAGTGGCCACCAGAAGATACAACAACTTCATGTGAAGACTCTTTGCCACCACCACTTAACAGTTTCTTAATGCCTATAATGGAGGCTAAGACTAAAGCTAGCTTAGAGACAATTAAAGCTTTGCCCGCTAACATGGCTAAAGCACCGTAGGCAATAGGCACAAATGTGCCACCCAAAAGTAAAGGAATCATTATATAAGCACCGCCTCCTTTTTTATCCTTCTTCTTGCGTCCTTCCACAGTATTGGCGGACAGAGAGTCATCTGGACGTATATCAGGGAATTTTATCTATAATTATAAGCTCTGTAAAAGAAGTTAAATTGTCAAAGTTAAAACAATGCTTACCTGTAAAGTATGATGCTGCAGAAATCCTGCCAAATTCTTAAATATCATATTGGTCAAAACCTGTTCTTTGGCCTCTAAAGCTCTGGGTAAATTTGCTTCCAACTCCTGTTCACTTAACAAAGGTTTAGTAGGCAGTTCGGTATCATCTGCCTTCACAAATTGTATGCCCTCCATTATTTTCACCTTTTTGGCTGAACGGAAAACCTTTTCCAGACCCGTCAACAGTTTCACTTTAAGACAGATTGACAAATTCTCCGCCGAACATTGCTGATACAATCGGTAAACCATTGATAGATCCTTCCAGACATTTGACGGACTCGTACTAGAACTACTACTCGTTTGTTGTGAGTTGTCGACCTCTTCAGTAACACTGTTTGCATGTTGATAATTGTTCGTATTGGAATTTGTGGCACTGCGTGCTGTTGCCGTTTGTAACCAACAGAATACTATTGTTATAACTGCCACATGCCACACGTATTTATGCATATTGTGTTTTATATTATTCTCTAGCGATGCAATATTTAAACAATCCCTCAAAACAATGGTTTCTCAGATACCAAATGATCCCTAGTGGATCATTTAATCGTTTGTAATTAATTTCTAATTCAAAAAGCACAATATGAATATATCCTTTTAGTTGTTGGTTGATTGGTCTATAGGTGGGTGCTCTATTGTTATTTGCACTACTCCCTCAATGAAAAATTTCTTTCACTCGTTCAGCGTTTTCTTATAAACTGATCTTGTATTTTAATTGTTCATGTTTTTTATACTACCTTAAAAATAATTATATTTTATTTAGCTAATTTTCATGGATTTTCTTTCAGTTTTTCTTTCAATCGAATGCGTTTTTCGCTTTTTGCATTTGTGTGTCTTGATAATTGATGCAGTTTTTTTTAAATATATATAAATTTTCTTTCGCGCAACAACAATCCCTGTCAGAAGAAAAAAAAATTAATAAAACAACGACTAATACTAATAACCAAAATCATCATCTGATAAATTAACTACAATTTGATGTTTGTTGTTTTATATTTTCAATTGCATATCGTGCAAAAAACAACAAAAAAGAAAATAAACTTAATCATAATCGTTTGTTTTACTCTAAATCATCTAAGATATACATTTATGAGAACACTGAGAGAAAAATGTGATAGATTTTTGAATTTAAGAAATACAATGCAACATAAAATGAAGATAATACAAAATATTTCGCAGCCTTCTTGTTCGTTTGACATTTAATTTAGCATTAATTAATCGGTGGAAGTATTTTTTAAATATTTTTTGAAAAACGTATTTTTTCAAAACTTTTTCAAAAACTTTAAACAGGACACTGTGTAACGAAATGAAAAACTTAAATCGCAGTTTTTCTCCTATTCGTGTGTAAAGATTGTTTTCCCTTTTTGGTCGTCAGTTTAGTAGCTTTCAAAATATAAGAAAATTATTGTTTAAAGGGTGTGTCACACCCATTACTCTTCCTAAATTCATACTGAAACCCTTATTCTTTCTTAGATATTCTAATTTTAATATTTACCTCAGTGTAGTGGTGCTACCCATATCTTAAGATTTTAAAAGTGTTTGGTAAATTTCAAAAACTGATTTTTGCAAATCTCGGAAGAATCTTTCACAAAAACACCACAATAGTGGAAAGGGTATTATACGTTTGTGCCAATCGGCTCAGTATCACTTTCAGAGTCGATTTAGCAATGTCCGTCCGTCTGTGTGTCTTTGTAAACCGATGATTTGATGATATTTGGTACATACACTTATTTTGAACTAAGGAAGAATATTATTGTATACTATTTCGCCAAGCCCCCATATAACCATGCCCTTCGAATAGGACTTTTATGTTTAATGTTCTAGAATCACTAAAAAATCGGAAAAACTTATTTTGATACAAGTCTTAATGACACTGTCAGTTTTCGTAATAATTACTTATATCGCATATCTAATAAGAAATTATTTAGCAGTTCTAACCCGATATTAGATATTAGAAGATTTTTTTAAGAAATATTGATAACTTGTTAATGGAGCATTGAGTAAGAAAATAGACTAATAAACATAACCGACGATAACCGTTGCAGAGAAAATAAAACGAAGTACTACCCAACGAATAACATTTATCACCACTTCAAAATCAGCACTAAGTAAACTTTTGATCACTTTCTGTGGAAGTGATGTTTAATAACATCCAAAGAAGTGAATACTATTTTTTGCAATGATATACAGTTTTATGTTCTTAAATTTTTATGAAATAAATTTTTTTCTTTTGAAAAATTTAGTTATAACTATTATATAAACCTACAATTTAAATCCCAAATAACTTCCATAACATAAAAATGACATATTAAGAATTACTTCAGAAGTAGTGAATTTTTAATCAAATAATAAGATAATACCGCCTATAACAAACAAGTTTTAATATCATCACTTCTTTAGGTCTGTTTCATCACTTTCATGAAATAAATTCTACTTCCTTGGAAGTTCTTTTTTGCTGGAGTAGGGTAAGATAATGCGCCTTGTTCTCTTAAAGTAGTAGCAGTTTAGTAGGCCAACATGCTTCTAGAATCTTACTTATGTTTACTATCGTGCCTTCGACAGATATCATTAGACTGTCTCTAAAATTTACGATAATTCTTAAAAAAGGATTTTTTCAGTGTAACGAATTTTTCTTTTTATACTTCATAGTATATAACAACATTTAAACAAACACATGGTATGCACTTGCATACATATACAGATTAATAAAAGTAGCAAAACCCTCACACCCCATTATAAGAATTATATACTAAAGAGAAACAGATAAACTGATATATAAAAATTACAATCTTTAGTATAAAAAAATATATGTGTTTATTAACAGACGAATTACTTGTGTTGCTTTTTTATAATTTTCTTCTGCTATAAGTTTCTATTTTTTTATGATCAATTTTCGTTTATAATTTATAATTATGCACTTTTTCTCTAAGAGTTTAAACATGTTTGCACTTGTATTTGTGTGATGTTTTTAATTTCGGTTCCAATCTATTGAATTTTCATGTCTGATACCAATGCTGCAAAGGTTTTAAGAAAAACTTTAAAATTTTTAAGAAATTTATCATTATTGCGTGATTTAGAAACGTTTATCGTAATTGTTTCATGATATACATACATATAAATACATTTATTTAGAAAACAAACTACATAAGCAAAAAATAAACTAGAAAATTTGTTAAAGCCAACAAATACATATTTATGAATTTGCGTTGAAACATATTTAAAAAAAAAAACTCAAAGAAAAGTTTGTTCTAGTTTCAATCAAGAAACAAAATAATAAAATTTTATTGTAGGTGAAATTTTAATTGGAGTAGAACTAATGAAAATTTTTCCTAAACAAAATTTCACTATTTACTTAAAGTTATTCTTCTAGTAAATTGAAAGGATTTAACTGTTAATAAAACTTTTTGTTAAATTAATTGAGTTAAACGTTTATTTTTAAATTAAGTTTCTATGCCTGTGTAATTAAAACGTTTTGTGTTTTCCATTTGTTTTGTTGTTAATGAAAATGAAAGTTGATTAATAGCTAAAAGTTTAAATACTCGTACATAAACAAATGTACATAAAAATACTCACACCTGTAATTATTTATTAAGTAGTTGGTTGATACAACTAACAAGTGTTAAATTCGAAGCCATTTAAAAACAAAATAAAAAAACTTAAATACATTTATGCACGTTCGTTATTTTGTAGATTCAGTTAATTTATTTTTATTTGATTCATTTTATGTGTTGGTGTACATAAAGTAGTGGTAGAAAATTGTACTAGAGAACGGGAGAGATTTGTTTATGAGAAAAAAATGGTGTTTAAATAAGTGTGTGGTAGAAATATTATTTTTCTTTATATTTCTGCAGCATAAATTAAGGAGTTACGAATTGCTGTGCCCGTAAAACAAAAGATTTAAGACACAAACCTTTGTTATACTGATTGTTTTTATACAGTACATATTGCAATAAATTTTGATAGTGAAATTTTTAAAGCATAATATTTAGTTTGATTATTCACAAAATATAGTTTGTGTTTTTAATATTCGCCGTTAATCCGTCATAAGATTTAAAAGTACATACATATATAATTTTCTTGCAAAATAAAACAAAAAAATAAAAGTATTCTATATAAAATGATGTGATCTATAAAGATTTTATCATTCTATTTGTAGTACAACGATATATTCGTCCGTCCGACTTTATGTTTTAGTAGAGCAGAAATTTTACACATAGTCCATAGACCAGACTATAGACTAAAATAAAAAAAGACTAAAATATTGATTAGGCAATATGCTATACTATACACTAAACTATAGACTAGACTATAGACTAGACTATAGACTAGACTATAGACTAGACTATAGACTAGACTATAGACTAGACTATAGACTAGACTATAGACTAGACTATAAACTAGGCTATAGACTAGACTATAGACTAGACTATAGACTAGACTATAGACTAGACTATAGACTAGACTAAAAAAGTCAATAAAAAATTGAACACGTTTAGACTGAATGAAAGATTAGATTGAACAATCTACTAAAATTTGGTCTGAATAGACCAATCTTTATACTACACTTTATTGCTATATTATAGACTATATTACTTATTTTAGAATGATTATTTTACAATCTATTGTTCTTATATCAGATTTAAAATCATTGTCGTAATTAAAACTTAAATTGAAAAAAAATATCTTAGAAAGAAAAGATTTTACCAATTGTTATAAATATTATTTCATTTATCATTAGCTAAAAGTAAAATCTATACACCATTTCAATATGAAATCCAGCAAATACAAATTTATATTAAGAAATTCATATTGAGAAAACAAACATTTCAATTCAGAAATCCAATCAAGTATTGAGAAAATTTAAATTAAAAATGAGAAAGTGTGAAGTGAATATAGGAAAACTTATTTTGAAAAATTTTATTTAATATTGTTAAATTTAACTTTAGGTATTGAGAAAATGCAAAATATAAATGAGAAAGTGTGAAATGAATTGGATATTATTGCTTAATATTGAGAAATTTAAATTAGTATTGAGAAAAAACAAATGAAGAATGATAAATATAAGATAATATTTAAAATATATAAAACAATATGTGAAAATTTAAAGATATGTTTAGAAATTTTACTTATGAGTAATAAAATTTAATTGCTGAGCACATAGAAATTAAAAAATTCTCAATATTATATCTGAAATGGTGCAAAGAAAAATAGAAAACTAAAATAGTTACAAATAGTGTTTACTAATCTCTAAAGAAGCAATTTCATTAAGAGAAAAACAATAAGAATAATTACAGTATAATTTTTTAGCTTAAGCTACTGTGTCACTAAAGAACCCAACAAAAGATTAATAGAACAAATAATTTTGTAACCGTGATGAAAAATGTAGCATGTGTATATTAAGTCAATGAAAAAATTTCCAATATCAACTACAAAAGAATTGAATAAAAGCAAGCAAAATAATGAAAGAAACTTAATAAGAAAATTGCAGTAGAAACAAAACTAAATTGCAATGTGACACAAAGAAAAAAAAATAATTTAAAGGCAAAAGAGTAAACAAAATAAAATAGAAGGCAACCAAAAAAATTGGCATGATTTATTGAAGTTATGCTCTATTTAAACAAAATTAATGAAAAACAAAGTAAGATCGGGTATAACTGACTATTTGATATCTTCCATTGAAGTGATTTTTTACAAGTTTTATTTTTATTAATTTTTTTTGTTTTTTTTTATTAAATTAAATACATATTTGTTCAAATTGAATTTCAAAGTAAAATGGAATATGATAAATTATTTTCAATGAATAACTTTTCTCACAATATAATATTTATTAAAAATATTTGCAAAATAAAATAATTTTTTAAGCAAAAATAATTTTATGTAGATCACAATTTAAAAATTTGTTAAACATTTGTTTATAAAAACAAGATAAAATGTACCTGTATAGCATTATATATAGAATTGAATATGTATGTATGTGTATAATTGATTGTAATATTTTCTTTGATTTCAAGTATAAAAAGTAAATTTCTAACAAATGCCAACAATTTCACTGTCATTGACAATACAATTCAATGAAAAACTACATGCAACATGTACATCAATTTTATTAACATTGAAATCCTATGAAAAAAAAAAACAAACAAACAAAAACTGTAACAACAATTGAATCTAGTTATTTACTTCCAGCTAACTTCAATCAGTTACTTCCTCATAACATGCAATGTTGCCACAAAAATTGAGGCATAAAAAACAACTACACACTACCACGTTTATTAATAACTAAATGTCTATATGAAGATAGGAAAATAAAACTATGTCAGGAGAACAAACTACAAAAATAAAAAAAACTAAAGTGGTAGTCATGTTATATTTGAAAGTATAAGACAGAAAATATGTATATGGAACTGTGTACATAAGGGTGGTGGTAAAAATTATTATCAATATTTGCAACAAATCATAAAAGGACACATTTAATTTTTTTTTAAATTATATATTGATTTTGTCATTCCGTTTGTAACACATCGAAATATTGGTCATAGACCCACAAATATATATATATTCTGGGTCGTTATTAAATTCTAAGACGATCTAGCCATGTCTGTCCATCTGTCCGTCCGTCGCACTGAGAGAAAAGCCGATAAAAAGTACAATTGATGCAATCTGATGGCAAAAGTGATCTTACCATGTTTGTTAATATTTATTTAGACAACGGTTGTGCGTAATGCATCGTTATTTTTTCGACAACATATCGATGTCATTCTGGCACGAATGTCGAGAGTTTAACGCGAAAACCTGCCTTGACGGCCTTATTTCACGGTGGTCTTTTTCATCCACTGCGTAGACTAGAGACGGTCTACCAGTTTTTGTACATTGCTGGTCCGGTCCATGTACAAGGACTTTGTTGAAGTACTCGAGCTTTCTAATCTCTTGCCATAGCAGCCCCGTTGCGAAATGACAGGCAGCATAGCATCAAATCCTAATGCGAACCCTGACAAGGAAATAGCAATCACCGGTCTAAATTCAATATAAAGGGGTGCTTGTTTCTGTCATTCAGTCGTTCTGGCAACGCGACATTCAGTTTGACAACAAATAAAACGAATTTAACTAACAAATTTTCGTTATAATATAAAAATAGTTATACAAATAGCTACCACCTTAATAAAACTGGGGGTTTATTGTAAACTAGAATGCATTCATTCATTCATCTAAATATAACTGATATTGTATCGTTTGTCACATGAAAATCTTGTTCTATGCAAACTAATTCTATTTCATTAGAATAGCATAATACTTTTAAATCTACTATATTATCGATTTGTGTGTGTTCTTCTTTTTTGCATACGCATAAAAACTAGTTATTCTGTAATATTTTCTAATGAATGTGATATTGTGTTGAACTCGTTTGGAAAACCATAGTGTATGTAATTCTTGCAATATGCTAAAATTTCACAGAAATGTTTATATGTTTAACCAGGCTTTATTACACATATATTTTCCAAGTAACCTTTATTAGTTCATAACTTAATTTAATTTTTTAAAAAAATATATTGTTTTAAAAACACAGAAGAAAAAAAATTTGTATATGTATAAAATAATGTTGACATATCATAGTTAAACAATTTTATATTGTAAAAAACAGGTAAATAAAATTTATCAGCATCACGTACAAACAATCAAATAAAATAAAAAATTAATAAAATCATTTCCTATAGAGCGGAAACATTTTATAAAAGCCAAAATTAACGAAGCGAAAAAGTGGTGAATTTAAAATGAAAAATAATTATTTATAACATTGATTGCAAAAAGTGTGCTCTTTTATCTGCAAAAAAATATGTGTATTGAACAGACAGTAAAATGTGGAACAACTTATAGGCTGACGATGGCAACAACTTGTGTAATAAGCAGGGAAACCAAAATATGCAAATGCATATTTTTTGTCGTGCGTCTATGGACTCATACATAAGATATTCACACCTTTCAGTTGAATTTAAGAATTTTGGCATCGATATGTTAGAGCATATTTTTGCATATTTTACCCATAATAGCATAATTTAGCACGATTTGACATATTGTAAGCATATTTTCAAGTTTTAACGCATATTTTACTTTATTAGTTTGATGCATAGTTTGATGTTTTTCACTTAAGTTTTTCATTTCTATATATTTGTTAAAAATTTATTTATTATTTTTTAATTTTTTGAAATTTTTCTGAGTATTTCACAATTTTGAAAAAAGCACTATTTCGTTAGTAGAATTTTCAACAGAGCATTAAATTTTAAATCGGAATAAAACTAATTACTTTGGATTTCATTTTTTTAACTTGTAAAGATAATTTTTGGATTCTTTGTCAGTTTTAATGAATATAATTAAAATAAATATGTCAAACTGTTTCGTTTGAAATTTGTTTTTTAGGCACCAAATGGCTTTATGTCATTAATTGGTTATTTGAACTTAAAACAAAATTCTATTGAAGTAGTTCATTAAACTATGAGAGGAAAAAATTATATAAATAAATCTTGTAAGATGAAATGTGACATTAAATACTTCTCAATGTTAAAAAATAATTTAAAAATTTATTTTAAAAATTTTTACGAGCATATTTTGAGTTTTTTTATTGCATATTTTAAGCGCATAAAACTCTTTTTTTAAAGCATGTTTGCGGTTAAGATGTAGTTCATATTATGTGAGTTCACCACAATTTTAGAGCAATTACAATTAACAGATTTTTTTGAAATATGGTTTATACCTAATGGTCCGATCCGTATGAATATAGGCACTTATTTTTTCTATTTTCATACATATGTATGTTGTTGTTGTGGAGGAAATTGATTATAATATTTTTGTTTAAAATGTTCCAAAAGAAATCGTTATCATTTGACCTGAAATAAATTATTTCATTATGAAAAATTAAAAAGTCCTGCCCATGCCAGGAGTTAAACTAATCAAATTTCAGACTTATTGGCAATTCCCAACTAAACAAAATCAATTCTTAATTAACGAAGATATGACCAAAAATTCAAGGCAACGTTTGAAAATTTAAATTTTATGGGAAAAATAAAAATATTAAATTTTAAAATTTGAATGTACCCAGTAAAAACTTGGTTGTGATTTATATAACATATTACGTTATATAATATGTTTTATAAATACTTTAAAATTTATTAGTCAGAAACTGTATACGCTTTTTAAAATGGTTTAAATTGACTGATTTTTATAAACAGGGTAGAAGGGGGACCATTCACCACTTTTTTTGAGACTGCAATACATATTCTTATTTTTTTCTTGGTTCGTATACTTAGATATATTGACTTTAGTCTTATTCCTTTCGATCTTTCCTAAGTCATTTTAATGTACATATTTTTTTAACTTTTGCGCATTGACCAAAAACGGCGATACAAAGTATAACAAACAAGATATTTATTTGTTCAATTCACAATCAAGTTGTATATTGTACCTACTAAAGTGTAGTAACAGTGATTGTGAACAGATCTTTTCATGTTCTCAATGAAAAAAAAATAATCAAAACAAATATACATAACAATGTCAAAAGATAAAAAAAATCAAAAAATATTAAATTAATTAAACATGCGAAATAAACCAAATTAATTTCTTTGAATTTTCAATTTATTTACTTTCTTTATTCCACATTTTAAACTAATAAATAAACAGTTTTTAATGAAATTTTATTTTATTTGTAAACAGCTGTTTGTTTTTGATTTCAGTGTTACCGCTTTATCGTTTTTATGCTAAAATCGTTTGAATTTTTGTTTAAATGTTGAAATAAACAATTGGCAACACCAAAATTTCTTACAACATTCGAAAAACATATGAAAAATTGTCGTATGAGATGTATAGAGCTTGTTATTGTTATGACTATTGTAGCAGCTGCTGACATACAACGCTACAACATCGATTGTGAATTGAACAATTGTTTATTTAACATAACTTTTCAAAAAAGTTAAAACAAATTATTACTGATTTTTTCTATGTGTATATTTTGTTCAACATCACAAGCATTACATATATTTGCGATTGAGTCCCAGGGGCAGTTCCGGGTTTAGTTTAGAATTGTTTCTCGTTTCAAATGATGTTATCGAAAAAATTATTATGTTTAATGGTTCATTATTATTGACATTCTATTGCAGAGATACAAGCCTACGCCAAATGGTCGGCGGCGACGGATCAATCATTTGAGGTCGACGGCAGCGGCGTCTTATTATAGAAAATATCGGCGGAGGATAAATTGTCGGCTCAATTTAACTTTTTCTTCAGAATTTAACTTTTTCTTCAGCATTTATTATATTGAAAAATCTCTGTATAATAGTCTGTTATATAGAAGTTTTTTTTTCTGCAGAAAAAAGACATTTTTTGTGGTTTTCACTATTTTAATTAATTAGCACAATCTTTTCAATTTCTCATAAGAATTTAAAATAGTGGAACGGAGTTAAAATTTATGAAATTATTTTCTAAAATACATGTGCAATTATTGTCTTTATCAGCGGCAACGTTTAAGCCGTTTTAGCTTTCGATAAAATAAAATCGATTATTTGGTCTTCAAGTTATTCCCATTGACAGATATGCCCCAATGGCTAATGATCCCCCTTCTACCCTACTTCTAAGCGATCGTGGAAAGTACTTGTCGCCAATAACACCAACATGTTAAAATAATGACTTAATATGTCATTGTGTAAGTAATTTCTAACATTTTAACCTATAACCTGCTAATTAAAGTTTTTGCTGGGAAATCACTAGATCACTAAATTTTTAGTTTATCAAGAAAAAAAATGTTCAGGTAATTTCCAAGAAATGTTTCTTGTTTAGAAACTCTAGTACAATTTCTTAATTGTTTCTTAAATAAAAAGTTTCTCTAATAAATCCATACATAATTAGCGGCAAATTGTATTACAATATTTATAAACTGCTGATCTAGCTGTCTCTTTCATATTTCATAACTAACGGAATAGAGATGAGATTACAAATAAGTTTATTGGCACAGGTCAACGTTAGTTTTATCTTTCAATAAAAATAAGCCTAAAAATTGACTCCAAATTCCTAAGTTTTCTAAAAAGTATTACAAATTATGATATGTGTGTGTGTGTTTTTTTCTTTAATTTTAAAAACTATTTATAATAATAAAGATGCTTTGTATTGAAATCTATTATGTTGAACTTTCTTAAACATTTGACATGGTTTATTTTCCGTTACTAACACAAAATACAAAAAATAAAACAATAATAAAATACATATAAAATCCATAAAAACAAAAAACTAAATGAAAATAACACAAAAATCTATTTAAAAGCAGCCAATGAATTAGAATGGATATGAGAGTTTTAGAAAAACTAGATAAAATTATTATTTTTTTCTTTAATAAAAATTATATGACTAAATATACTTAGAAAGATCATTATTATAATTGACTTGAGTCTACTTTTGATTACTTTACTAGCAAGCATACACAGACACACCGCAGGCCAACTGCCAGCCAGCTAGTCAGTCGGACAGTATTTTTATAATTGTTACACCAATAAGAGATCTAGTGTGTTTGGTCTGTGGATGGTTTTAGCTTTAGGGGAACAAGAAATAAGTTTAGGTTTTACACAGGTTTAAATGTCTTTAAGATGTTAGTTTTTTTATATACAGGTATTTGTTTATTTGAAAAGTTAAAAACTACTTTCACTGTCATCATTATTTTTGTTGATCATGATAATGATGCCATTAATGATGCTGTTTTTCTTTCTTTTTGACTATATGTTAAGTATGTCTGTCGTAATAAATGCAAAAAAAATAATGAAATTTTTTACAAGTTTTTGACGAAAGTTTTTAAAACTAAATATTGGGTAATGGAAATTTTTTTACCAAAACTTTTGCTAAAATTAATTAAAATTTTGTTTTTAACCAATTAGTTGAAACTATCTGCTGGAAATGCTGTAAAAGAGCTAAATAATCTTTGGTTAATGAATAAGAATTTTAATAGAACACTAGTCTTTTTCGATAGACCTTTCATGATTTTCAATAAAACACAATTTTATAAAACATTTTTTTTCAATAAATTACTTTATTTGTTTTTTGTAAAATTTTTTCTTAGATTTTTTTGTAATGATTTTTTTCATTTTTATAATGAAATGCTTCGTTTATGACAAAAATTGTATAACTTAAGTATTAACTATTGTTTTGTTTTAAAGGTTTATTTTTAAGATTTGTGTCTGTTTTTTTTTAATATTACAGCGTGTAAGTCAATAAATAAAAGTGTGGTTGGAATCGTTTAGTATTTGTTATAATTTAACAACTAATACTAATATAAACAAACATAATAAAATAATAATAAATAAATAAATTATTACAACTATTTTAAAACAAATATTGATACAATTATTATTCTGTAATTGTGCGGCTATGGGGCAGTGTCAGTGATAATAGAAAGTTATAAAGATAGAGATAGATAGAGAAAAGAGTTAAGAGAATAAAGAATAGTTGCGAGAAAGAGAAAAGAGAAATTGAAAAAAGTGAAAATACAGTTATATAGTTTTTTTGAGAAAGTTGAGAGATATAGTTAGAATAGAGGAGAATAATAAGGAAAAGTATAGCAGTAGATAAAATGAAAAAATGAGCACTAGAAAAGCAAAGAAAAGGAGGTAGAGAGAGTGGTAGAGAGAGAGAGAGAGAGGCAGAGAGAGTATGTAGCATTTGTAAAAGAAAGTGAAAGTGATTTGAAAATGAAAACAATGAGAGTAAAGCTTTAAAGAGTATAAAGAGATATAAGCAGTAATACTTATGTTTTAGAAAGGAAAGCTTTTAAAAAAGTAATAGTTAAAGAAAGCTTTTAACTGGATAATAGTGATAGTGAAAGTGATATAGTTTAGTTTTTTTAGATGATGAAAAAACTATGGCAAGTTATGGCGTTTTGTTAGCTAAAAACAAAACTAAATAAGAGATGAGACAATGAGTAATGAAAAGAAATGTAGAGGCTAAGTAAAGCTAAATGAAATAAAAGAGAGAGAGAGAGAGTGAGAGAGAAATTAAAATTGAAAATTCATTACAAATAAGTCAAAGAGACAAAGAAGTTGTGTAAGAGATTTAAACAGTTTAGCAAGTGAGTAGTTCAAAAATGAATAGTCGGAAATTAGATGAAATAGCAGTTACATAATATAAAGCTATGGAAGTTTGTAAAAAAAAATATTGTTATATTTAAGACTAGAATTAAACAAAAATAGATGAAAATTTTATAAGAATTAAACAGATTTGTACAGTAGGAAATAATGAATATAGTGCAGAAAGAAAGATAGTTATTCAAAAAAAGAGACTAGAAGTAGAACAAAGAGCAAATAGAAAAAAAGTATAAAAAGGAAACTTTAAATAAAATAGATAGTATTAAGTAAATGAAGAAATAGAAGCAAGAAAGATTTAAGAAAAAGTTTAAAGATAAATGTAAAAAGGATTTACAGTAATTACTTTAAAGAGAAAGTTTTTCATTGGCATGAAATGAAAAAGAAGAAGAAACAGAAAAGAGAAAGTTGTAGATTATCAAATAGACTAAGTAGTTGAGAAAATAAATTTCTCTTTGTTTTGTTGAGTATTGTTTTTCTTCGTTATAAATCTGGTGCAATTATTATTTATTAAATTAGATATCAATCGACTTCTTGCTTTATGGTTGTGGGTTGGCGCCTCCCTAGCAGGAATAGGCCACTGGTTTTCCTTTGTTTTTATATATTACTTAATAATTGCTATTATATAATACATAAAAACTGTTATATAAATATTATATATACTATGTTGTATGTGCGTATAAACAAATGCACATACACACACACTTATCGGTAATTAATGGTTTTTTACTACTTTCGGTTCGTTGCTCATTATTGATTTGTAAATTTTTTTGTATTTTTTGGAGATCCTTGGATCTCATTAGTTTTAAAATTATGCAAAAAAAATGAAAAAAACAAAAAAACTAAAAAAAATAAATTAAATAAATTATTAAAAATAAGTTAAATAAATTAATTAACAAAAAGATAGTTTGTTATTTTAAACTTAATAAATGAAAAAGTCTCGTTTTTGGGTTAAGTACACAAAGAAACCAAAACAATTTTATACAAAATCTAAAACACAGAGTTGACATAAAGACTCTAAAAGTTTAGATCACAAGCCAAACTTTAAGCTCTTTAGGTTTTATTAATAAATTAAACTCTTTTGCAATAGATTCAGTTACCTTGTTAAGGCTCCCTTTAACCCGAAGTCAATAAATAAGTCGTTTTGTGTGTTGGCGTAAATTGTAAGAATTCAAAAATGTTTTAACTATTTTAACAGTCGTTGGGTTGTAGAGTAATGTTCTGCTCGTTAAAGTAAAAGATTTAAAGTTAGTAGTTGATTTAGTAGTGGTAGTTATTTGAGGATATTTGTATTTAAGCCTTGGGCTTTTGGGCATTGTAGGCCAAATCTTGAGCATCCAAAGAACGGCCCCAACCACCATGACCAGAACTGCCGTATGATCCTGATGAACCGACATCAGCGCTGTAGCCACTGCCATATGAATCATGGCTGACTGAGTGACTGGCACTGTGATGAGGATGAGCAACAACTTCATAGGTGACGTGTTTCTCTTGAGACAACAATTTCTTCAAACCAATGACGGCAGAAAGTACCAAAGCAATTTTACCGATCAACAAAGCCTTGCCGGCAATCAAAGCAATAGCACCCAAAAGCAAAGGCAAGAGAGCGGCAGCCTTCAAGGCAATCAAGGCAATGATGGGGCCCAAGATTTTGGCAGCCTTCTTCTTTTTGCCACGGCTTTCTTCGGGAGCATTAGGATCATCATTGCCGAACAAAGATTCGGAGACATCTTCCAAAGCACGACCGGTAGAGCTGACAGCTTGTACGATATCAGCACCCTTCAATTCAACTTTAATGGTGTGAGAGTTCAAGAAACCAGCAATGCGGTTCATGGCCAAAGATTCGAATGATTCATCACCAGAAATGGCACGAGCAGCTTCTTGCACAGGAGCATCGGGAGAACGTACTACGGTAACACCTTCGGTTAAAGCAAATTGATCGCGAGCTCCCAACACTTTATCCACAAAATTGAAGAGCTTATATTTCACACAGGACACTGAATCCTTACGCAGACAATCACTGTATATACTATCCATAATGTCATTATCGGAACCCACAGCATTGCGGGCATGACCGCGTGTTTCTTCAGCAGGCAGGGCAGCAGCAAGAGAAACTAAACACACAACACTGATTGCAACAAATTTGTGAGCCATTTTGCTTAATTTTTTTGTTTATTTGTTAAAAATTAATTTAATTTTTTGGTATTTTCTTTTTTTATTTGTTTTAAGTTCTTTAAATTTTCATTAAAGTCCTTATCTTAATAACAACACACTACACTGTTTATATGTTATTTTGTGGTAATGAATTTTTTCGTTTGTTTTTTTATTTTCTTGTTGAGTTTAAACCGTAAATATTACGATAAAACACCACCGTTCGTTTTTTGGTTATTTTAATATTTTTGTACAGATTTGGCCGAAACGCTTGTGTTAACGTTTGAACGAGTAAGGATGAAATGATACAATTTCCCCATGGTCTTAACAATTTATATACAAAAGCCTAAGACAACATAAGCCACAGCAGAAGCTAAAGCAGCAGCAGCGTTGTCTTCTCTATGGCTCATAAATGCTGAGGCTGGCTAAATGAAAACAATAACAACAACATTAGTAATATGCAGCAAACTCAAAACAACAATAAAAAAAAGACTTGCTCAACAACATTTTCTTCTTTTTCATTCATGTATTCATTCATTTCTAACCAACCAAGCAACCCAGTCAGTCATTCAGTCAGCCAGCCAGCCAACTTAAGTCATGTTACAAACGTAGTAAAACAATCATTCAGTTAGTCAAACAAGCAACTGAACAATCAAACAAACATACGTTGAGTCGTTCAAATGTATGAACGTCGAGCAAACAGTAGTTGTAGTAGAGCAAGTTTATGTCTTAAGTCTTTTGTTTTGCTTAACTTAGAAACTCTTGTTGCCTCTTCTGTTTGCTCCCAAATTACAAAAACAAAAAAACTTTTTCCATTTATTTGTATTTTTATTTATTTATTTTTTTTTTATTAAAGTTTTTGCCAAAATAAAACCAGTTTAAAATGGTCTTCTCTTCGGTTTAGTCTTAAGCATAAACACAGCAGCGCAGTAGAAAAAGTCGAAAAAATGCTTTCGCTAAAAAATTGTTTGTTGTTTTCATTTCAGTTGACGGTTGTTATTGTAATTGTTCATAATTCGTTGCAACAAGTTCATGTTACATTAACAACTTTCAATTGGTTGTTGTTTTTGTTTTTAATTTTTTTTTTCATTGTAACTGTAATTGTTTGTCGTTGTTGTTATGGTTTTTATTACTATATGTGTATATTAAAATATAAAATCTTATGACCATTTAATCTTCCTTAAATGTTTGTATGTATCTTCCTTTTTTTCTTAACATGAATTAAGACTAATTTGTTGCGGCGTAGTAATTTTAATAAGTGAAATTATTGCTAATACAAAATATTGATTTTAAATTAATTAAGTGTTTAGAGCTTTAAGACAAGATTTAAAATAGGAGAATTTGTTTTAGTGTTTGCAATAAAATTTTAGTTGTTAATATTAAAATAATACCGGATGTGTACTATAGGCCTCTATAAAACTTATTACAACAACAATATGATCCAGAAGAAGTGTCTTTAGTGTTGTTACTGGCATAGGAATCATGGCAAAGCTATGACTATATTCTATATATGTATATTTCACAAATATTTTTTCTGTTTCAAAACTAGACACCATATAAAGTGCTCTAAAGAAAATTACAAAAAAATCAGTCTTTAAAATCATCAGAATTAAAAATAAAATTCGAAAGTCGTTATAGCGCGGTGCATAATTGATCACAACACCGAATTTAAATTTTGCCCGACATATTCCCCCCGGGAACATGTTACCATGGTGAAACATCCACCTTGGTGTTATTGCAATCCCAGGGAATAGAATGGTTTTCCAATACCTCTAGTCTGGCCGGGACTAAAAAATTGGTTACAGTCTACTGTCTGGCTTAGTCCTTGCATAGATTGAAAACAGGTCGAAACAGAGCACCACATAATCTAGTACTACGGATGGCCAGTTGCCCGCAGAACTGTGTCCTGGCTAGTCAGTTGATTGAGATTCCTTCAGGATCCACGTAGTGGCTGTGGTTAAAACTCAAATTCGCGGGAAGAGTAAGTTGCGGTTAAGAAATAAAATCAATATTTCGGGATAAGTTCGGTGCTGTTGACGAAACATAGATACCCCATAGGAAGAAATGACTGTTGGACTAAGCGTTGGAAATGGGTTGGTATTAATTGTATATGGTACAGAATGAATGTGAGGTACGGCGGGCCTAACCCCACTCGTTTACCTATAATGAATTTGTCGTATGTTTTTCTCTCATGAATGTGTCGTATGAATGAGATATTTGCTGATATGATACCACTTAATTTTCCTTCTTAGTCCAGAAATGTTCAGAGTATACTCTGTTCATATCAGAATTATCAAAGTGTGTCCCTGTGAGTAAGAACAAAGTCTCGGCTTATTTGATGGATTCATTCTTCGAGTACTTCAGCAAAGTGCCTGTACATGGAATTAGTTTTGCTTCTTTATTCCAGTCATTAAACATCACATCACAAATTCACTGTAAACACATACTTAACATTAACTCTAGTCCTAAGTTAAACTACATTTATTTCAAAATTTTATTATCATTCTGATTTCTTGGCAAATACCAACTTAATATTTTAATTTAATTATAATTTTTGCACTTCTTGTTAATATCTTTCCCTTTTACTTTTCATTTTAATTTCTAATTTACTTGATTTCAACAAAGACAAAAGTTCATAAAAACAAAAGAAATGCAATTTATATTTTTCACTCATTACCACGTTTCTTCTTTTAAAATTATATACAATCTTTTGGTTTTCTTTAAAAAAGAAATAAAGTAATTATAGAAATTTATGTCTCTCGAAGGGGTGCAGTTTTTGACGATTTATTTTTTGGGTCATATTTAATGATTATTTAAGTTGTTGTTCATTCACTCATACTGTTTGCTGGTTGTTTATTTATTTTTTTTTAATTTTAACATCTTGTATATATTTTTTAAAATTTTTTGTCGGTATTCTTTTCTTTTCTTCTGGCTGTGTAATAATTTCTCATAAATTTGTTTGTTTTCTCCTTTACGAATGCAGGTTTATCTTGCACATGTTTAAAACAAAAAATGCATTTTATTAAATATTTTCTGTTTGCGGTAAAAAGCAAAAAAAAAAAAAAAGAATATTTATGTTCGTACCAACAAAGATATATTTTTAAGCCCTGAATGCAAGTGTTTTAATATTTAGATTCACAGCCAAAGATTATTTTGTACCCTACATGGATGGTTGCATGAATACTATTCATGCTTGCTTGCCGGCATGGTAGAGTGATAATGTGTGACATATTCATGCTTGTCTTTTTAAGTTTTTAATGTTTTTAGAGAAGTATTTGAGCAGAATATAGGGTAATTTTATTAAACTTATGACATAAAAATTAATTTTCAAACAGTTATTTTGTTATGAATAAATTATGTAATTATTTAAGAATTTTGATAAATTTGAAGGAAGAATACACTTATTGGTTTTGGTCCAATTATCTCTACTTAATCTTTATTAATACAAACGTTTACCGAATTTTTTGTGGACAATATTGCAGACTGTAGTACATTATCCGGCAAGAACTAGTTGATGGTGTTGAATTGTAATTACTTACCGAACAACAAACTTTTCAATTACTACTACAGATCGACTGGATTAAATAGTAGTAGTCCAATAAGGTCTTACTTATAATGTGTTATATAAATATCTCTTGCCTGTGAAGCTATACAATCACTAATTTTTCTAATTACTTGTAAGCCTTTGTGATAAGTACTTGCCATAATTATAGCTTACAATGGTTCAATCATAGTTTCCATTGTGATACCGTTTTTGTGAGCTCATGTTTTTTACAATCTAACTGACAACGTTGTCTTTAATCATACTCATCATAAATAACTATTCTCGTCCGATATCTTATGATACTGTTCCGGTCTAGTTTACTGGATTTTGTGGTTTATATTGTAGACTGTAGTACATCAATTTGAACCATCTGTTAGGCTTCCGGTTTATTATAAATTTTCTAGAAAGGTAGCTTAGGAGTGCAGTCGAACACCTAGGAAAGACGTGATGTAATCATTCTTCCTTCAGTGTAGACGCGAACAAAGTAAATAAGAACTTTTAGACGTTGTCTCCAATAGCTTTGTTTTAAGATTTTAGGTTCTATCTTAGTCTGAAAGTATAAATTGTATAGAGAAAACTTCGTGATCTTGTGTCGCTTTTAAAGAACCTTAAAGTTCTAAAAAGTAAATTTTTCAAAAAATATTTTTAAAATACTTCTGCTCAAATTGTACCAAATAATGGAAATATTTTGCATTATTTTTACTTTATTCTGTCATGATAAAAAATGTCAAACATTTTCTTTAAAATTTTAATTTTTTAATATCTATTATTTTTTACAAAAAAGACATTTATGACATATTTTAATCTTAACATAATAAAATAAAAATCACACAAAATATTTTACAATTCGTAAGTTTTGTTAAAGCTTTATTAAATATACATCAAGATCTTTTGATAAAAACTGTTTTAAAAAATTTATTTCATTCTCAGCAAAAAAAAAAATATTCTTGATTTGGAAGTAATAAATATAACTATTGCATCCCTAACTGCTTCCTTAATTGCAGCTTTCAATTATTGCCTTACAAATCAGATTTTGGAAGCCGTATATTCAGCAATAATTTTTACCATCAAAAAGTAATATCATTTTTCTTTTAAATTTACATATGCTGCAGTAATGTAATGTAATGCGAATCATTTTAGTTAATCTTTTCAAATATTTTTCAAAAGATTCAAAATGACTTTCAATATTTCAACGTTTGTATTCATTCATAAAAGTAAAACCAACGATGGCAGGCGATTAAATAACAAAAGCAACGCACATGAAGAAGATGAAAAAACATCTTGTGAACAGAATAAAAAAAGTTAGAAATTTTATAAAACATATCAAATAAATGTATTCAAGACATAATCAACACCATCAGTAACAGTATTATGACAGGTCTTTACAACAGCCAAAGATGTTGAAAGAAGTATTTGTTTTGTAGGTAGGCTGAAATAATTTGTGTGTTTAAACTTAATTTCCAAATTAAATTTATTATTTTTTTGTTTTTGTTAATTTCAGTTACAGCTTTTACATCAGCATAATCAATTCATTACAAGCAATTTAAACTTTTCTTATAAACAATTTTAAAGTGTATTTTAGTAGTTGGTTGACCGACCGGTTTCTGGTATTTCTTACCATTTCTCTTTCTTTTTCTCTGTTAAAATTTCTTCGTTTCCATTCCAAGGTATTATGATCTTCATCCGTATGCGTTGTAATGATGATCATGATCATCATTGGTTTTGTCTCATGATTTTTAAACAATATTTTGTGTCGTTGTTGCTTTTTAAACAGATGCTACAATCTTGTTAAACACGCATCTTGTAAAAATAATGAAAAAAAAGATTCGAAAAAAATTTAAAACAAAAAAACAAACTGCCAAGAAACGAAACGAAAGACGGACTCAAAAGTGATAGCATTTAGTTAAATATGTAACTTTCCCTTTTTATTGAAATTCGAATATATGAAAATGAATGTACGAGTATGCATAAACAAACAATCCAATAAACACGAGAAAAAAACAATAAATACAAAAAAAATAAAACAAAATCTGAATAAAATGTCATCATAATATTCATAGGAATTTTTGATCCAAAGTACAAACTTAAATATATATTTTTTCTAACAATGAGGGTAACGATTTTTGAATGTTTAATAATTTAATCTTTTATTAAGATGTAAACTAATTTAAATATTTTCTTTTTAAAGATTTTGTAAAATTTATGAAATAGACTTAATTTGATTACGACCTACGTATGTCAGATTCACATTACAAATTTTTGATGTGTGGCAACAGTTTCCTTTGAAATTTTAATTTTAAATTACAATAGGCTGTAACTTTTTGTTTAAAATATTTTTTGTGTTACTAATACTATTAAAATAAATAATTTGAAGTCATATGTCTTTTATTGATTTTAAATCTGACATTGTAATTTAAGCAGAAAATGGTATTATGTTAGTACTTCGTACAACTTGTAAGGATACAAATTTTATGTTACATAAATGATATTTCCAATAATTTTCTAAATATTTACAAAGTAAATATTTATAAGAAATCGTAAATAGAGGAAGGGTAGCGATACACTCTCTGTTAAGCTATTAATTAATAAGTCCCAGTCTACAGAAATTATTTTTTTTTAACAGAATTTATATTAAATTTCCACTTTAATAAAACTTATATAACAGAGAAATATTTTTAGCATTTTCTATGATTATATAAGTGAAATTATAGCAAAATTTCACCCATTCATTTTACATTTTCTTTCTTTATATATACATGTACTTATGGCAGGGCATTGTACCTTTTTTCTTATATGTCTATAAACGAATGCATAATATGTACTTTTATTTTCTTTAAGTAAACTTGCAATAATTGAGAAAAATATACAAACCTTTCAAGTTTACAAACTAATCCTGTATATTAAATAAAAATAACAAAGAAAATATAGTTGGTCATAATTAAACATAAGATACCCTATAACAGCTAACAATAGGGTAATTGATTATCATGTCTTAAAATCAATGCTCAGCGATTTGATTTGAAATTTTAATATATGATAAATTTAAGAATGTAAAATAATGAAATAATCCCGAAATGGATTTAATTTGAAATAGATTCGTTGATGATATAAAAATTCAGACCAAAACTCAAATACTTTATTTAAAAAGGTCCCACAAGGTCTATGAACAAGTGACATAAAGTCCATGAATTTTAAATAGTCCATGTATCAATCAAAATACTTAATTTAGCGAAGCCGGTATTCGAAAAACCCCTCGACCGGCTGAAGTCTGCTATCCAGGACACAATTTTAAAGATTACCAAAATTCTACATACAATCCTTTTTGGGGTAAGAGTTACTCATTCTTAAATTCTAAACAAATTTCCATTTTGACACTGACTAAAGCCGGCTTTACACGATCACACAAATAATATGATCTGTCAAAATTTTGTGTAGAAAAGTACGGATGGGATCGTCTAAACGCAATATGTAATGAAACCATCGCACATTGATAGAGAATACAAATGGAAAATTTGACAGTCGTATGGCTCTCTTCATTTTTTGAAATGATTAAAAAAACAAGCAGGTGGCATTAAATCAGGGATGTATTTTTATGTAAACACATATTAAAAAAGTGAAACAGCTGTTTCCATCTTACTTTTTTATTGTTTAATAACAATCGTGCAAACACGAAAAATATAAATCAAATGATTTTTATCCTCTTTTTGTCATATGGATGGAAATTCATTTTACTTTTTCATTAGACTTGTCGTACGTAAAGTGTGATCGTGTGAAGTGCCCTTAACTGATGTTCATGGACATTATGACACTTTTAAGAATTGTCATAACGTCCATGCACACTATTACACATTTTGGTGTCCATAGACATAATGTCACAGGAAATTATGACACGAAGAAGATTAATTGTTTGAAGTTTATAGAAAAATTTTATTAAATTTACTTTTGATTTTCCAATTACATGCTGCGATAAGCTATGGTACTATTACATATCGGTGGATATACATATGTATCAAAATCTAACGGGTTTCTTATCGAAATCTATGTTAATCACAGAATGACGAATATCTTTAAATTAGATAGCAAGACATTGTAGGATTACGCTAATATGGGTCCCTGGTCAAGATAAATGTCAGGGTAACAATATAACTAATGAATAAGCCATAAATGGTGCGATGTTGAATCTTTACTTTACTTTACTTTACTTTACTTTACTTTACTTTACTTTACTTTACTTTACTTTACTTTACTTTACTTTACTTTACTTTACTTTACTTTACTTTACTTTACTTTACTTTACTTTACTTTACTTTACTTTACTTTACTTTACTTTACTTTACTTTACTTTACTTTACTTTACTTTACTTTACTTTACTTTACTTTACTTTACTTTACTTTACTTTACTTTACTTTACTTTACTTTACTTTACTTTACTTTACTGTAAGAATCTTATTCTTAATGAACTGTATGGGAAAGCCCTAATCAAGTACTTCAGTGAAACAACTTGTTAGATTCCGAGGTCTATTTGATCTCTATATGATGTCCAAAGATTAATACGGCTCATAGGCTTTCAAAGAGAGCATATATGAACGCTTGTATTAGTAATGAATTATTTGATGTAATATGTTACTGTAGGGTACAAAGCTTATGAAAGGGTCATCCAAAGAAAAGCATCCATAAATATGTATATAAAAATGTATCTGATTTAATATTTTTATATTATTTTTTATTTTGCAGTACTGTATACATACATATAAATGTATATATAAATAAACTAGAAAAAAACTAATCATAATTTATATGCTTCATACAGCTTATTTGATACTTGAACATATTCAATGACGAGATAGTAATCCGCAACTATTTCTTTAGCATTAGTTTTTATTTATTATAGTTACCCAGCAAAAACATGGTAATGACTAGTAATTACTAAAGTACTTATTTTTTAATTCCTACTCTACATTACTTAAAAGGAGTCTAGTAATGACTTACTTGTAATACATTATGTAAGTAATTACACTTCAATTTTAGCACTGAGATATTATTTTGGAACTTTTTTGGGAAAAGTACTTAATAAAAGGCACATAACAAAACTACTTACCTTATTTTACATTTGCAAGCGATCGTAGTAAGTACTTACCTAACTATCATTTGTTAGCAAGCGTAGTAAGTACTTACCTCCGATGTCATGATGAATTACAGTGCTATTATGTAAGCAAATTTTTGCTTTCTAACACTTCAATGTAAGTTTTTGCTGGTTATATGTATAAAGTTTTTCAAATGCCATTAGATTTCTATACAAAATGCACTTGAATAGTCGTGTGTTTTTGAAAGAGTTTTACTACCGATTTATTTCAGTTGTCGTTCATATGATGGTAGGAATTTTTTTCTTACATTTCATTTGCAATGAATGTGCCAAACGTGTGATCATGGTATAAAAATTTAATGCCAGAGCAGAAAATATTACTTTGCCAAAGCGTGTTCAACATACAAAGCAACAAAACAAAAAAAAATTAAAAATAAAAAATAATAAAATATCTAATACAAGTATCAGATATTGAGTAAAATACCGTTGTGTCTTTATGCATCATCATATAGAGATTTTTTTTGTTGTCGTCTTTTCTTATTTTATACATATAGTTTTTGTTTTTTAAACTTTTTCTCTGTTAACCTGTTGGCTTAGTTTTTTTTCTTCATTGAATTTAATATATATTTTTTTTTTCTATTTTTCGTTAAAATTCATAATCATGAATTTATTAAAATAAAAAAAAGAAACACATACATATATTCAAACATACATTGTGTTACATTTTTTATGCCATGTGTTGCGTATGGCATAAAAATTTGAAGAATTGAAATTTGTTTAAACATAACCGAAGAGTAAATTATTTGTGTTGATTTTTAATTATATTTTTTTTCTATTTGAAAAAGAAATTTTATAAACCTAAACAATTTAGCTGCCAAATAACTTATTAGTTGAGATATAGACAGTTATCGATACCAGATATTTTAAAGAATTTATATATTTGATATCCTACACCCAGTGACTTTATAAAAGTTGAAAAAGAAATAGATTTTCCACAGGAGGGCTCATATGGGAATAAGGGTTAGTAAGGACTTATCCATACAATGAAGGGTTTGTTTGGGGGCTAGGCAAAATGAGGTCATTATAATATCGGCAGAGTCATTTAAAGTTCTATTAAACAAAGTTTTAACTTTTTGGGTCTAAATAAGAGCGGTGGTGTGTCATAATACCTAGTGTCATAATGTCCTTATGACACACCAAATTGAGTCATAATGTCCATGGACATAATGACAATTTCAAAAGTGTCACAATGTCAAAAGCAACGCGACGGAACGTCCATGGATTTCAAAGAGTCAATTTATCAAAAAAAAGTTATTTTAGCGAAGCCTGTATTCGAAATTTCCCAGGGTTTGAAACCCGTGCGCCCGGCCGAAGGCCAGCTATCCAGTACACTTTTTGAAAGGAATCCAAAATGCAACATATACCAAATTTAGGAGCATTTTTTTCGGTATATTTGTATCCCTTTCTTAAATTCTAAACAAATTTTCTAATACATTTCTATTTTAAAAGTGTCAAAGTGTCCATGGACATAATGACATTTTAAAAATGTGACATACTATCCATGGTCATTATGTCACTTCAAGGTGTGTCATAAGATGGACATTATGACACTGGATATTATGACAAATTTCTTAAAAATTGTGACATGTATCGTGCGCACAAGCTTTACATAGGTAGACGGACTGAAAGACATAGCTAAATCGTCGGAACAAAAATTATTTTCTTTAATAGTGTTTAAGCATTATATCGGAAATTCCTATAAATAAGCATTATGTTCTATATATTTATTATACATCATAAAAAAATCAATACATTCTTTTAAATAATTTAAATTGTTTTACCAAAACATACGAATATTTCCGCTTTGTATTTACCTTTAGATAAAATGTATGTAGCATGTAACTTAATATTTACTTTCGGAAAATATTGACTTCCAAACAAAGTTCAAATTCATACAATTTATCAGCTGCTTGTTTGATATACTGGTTGCAACAATAACAAAAACGCCAAACAAAAAACTTTGTAAAGTGAAATTTTCCATTTGTAATTTTCATTAATTCAAAAAGATTTGTCAGATTGTCGGTGCGAATACAATTTTTGATAAACAATTTCTGCCATTAACCATCGCATCAGTTCGGTGTGCTCTAGAGTTGTTTGTTATATTTTGTTTCTATTCAATTTCAATCGTGTTTTTTCTTTAACACTTCCACACGTTCACTGACTTGTGGTCATTGTCATGAAGATTATTGTTTTCATTTAACAAACAGCATCGCTCTAAACGTACAGTCATACCGACAAATGGTCCAACCCAAAGACAGAGTAACAAACTTAAAGTCTTTGCTTAAAAGTATTAGAGTCAGTTTAATGTATTTGTTATTATTGTTTTATCATATTTTTATTTTACAACTTGTTGCGATTGCATTTAGTATTTATTTTGTGTTTTTTTTTTCTTCGTAATATTAAGACATATACATTTTTTTGCGGATTTTTTTTTTTTTTGTTTTGTAAAAGTTTTGTGACTTCTGGTAGTTTATTTGTATGTTTGACACTTCAAATTTGTAGAAAGTTATTAGCAATCAGTATAAATAATATCACTAACAAAATATTGTATTTTTAGCATTTATTTATGTACGAGTATGAATTGAATGAATGATGACAATGATCATTTTTCAAACGATTGTTAAGAGGGCCCATCATTTGCTTGAATGCCAAATATGCAAATTAATTGATTGATAATTTTGTCTTTACTGTAAACATTGTAGTTCATTCTGTTCGATTATTTATTTAAACTTTCCAATAAATCATATAAAATAGTTGTCGTTAAGAAATCGATAAATTTTGTTTTTATTTTGTTCAATTTAGAAAATAATTTCTTATTGCATATTAATGTAAAAATAGTGGGTTAATAGATGGTTCAATTGTGATAATGTTTATAACACCCAAAAATATTGGTCCTACAACCACTTTAAAGTATACTAATCGGTTGAGAATCACTGTCGATTTAGAGTCTATTTAGCTATGTCCATCCGTCCGTCTCTATGTGTGGCCATATAAAGCTGCAAGCAGATTTTCAAGAAATTTAGAATTAAAGAAAGTTATCTTTCTTTAATCCTATTGACAGTGGTTCAAGTCGATAGATATTTGATAACTTTATGTTATTTAAAGAAAAAAATATAATACAAGTTTTACATGATTACTATAAAATCAGTTTAAATCATATATAAAGAAACTTGTAACGGTAGTTATTCTTTACCTTAACCCCCAAAGATCATAGACGCTACTTTCTCCCTATTAATTGTTTCCGTTAAATTCCAGTATTGTCTAAAATATTAGGTCATATGTTTGAAAATAATATAAAAAAAATAAAGTTTACATGTTTACATATTTTAAATATAAATAGATGTTCACACCTATTCCACACTTTCATTATAATTTAGAAACTGTGACATTATATTAAGGCAAAATAATAGCACATGATTTTGCTGCTATAAATATTTATGTTTGAAACTAAAAACTTTATTGATGATAAAATGTTTATGTTGTTTTCTTTTTTTTTAACATTTGCATTAATTCCATCTTAAAGTTATTTATATTATTAAAGTATTATGAAACACTTTGAACTTGTGTTGCTACCATATTTTGCTTATCCAGAAGAAAAAAATATTATTTGTTTTTTTTTTTATTTGAAATTGAACTTCTAAACTTATGTAATATTTGGTCTTTTAAAGTCAAACCGAAGTAACATATGGCTGTCATTAATCTTCACCTAAGCCCACACACTCCCAAATACGGTGTCTTTAAAAATTCCCCCTTAAATTACTTACAGTCGAAAAAAGTAAGGAAAAAAACATTAAAATAAAATATGCATGTAAAAAATAACTGAAATATCATCACATTTATATACATACACTTAGATATTTGAATTCAAACTCACACTTGTGGATGGGCATCTGTAAAATTTAAAAAAATAAATATGTGGAAACCACAAAAAAAAAACAAAAGACAAAAACAACGAAAGATGAACTTTCACTTTCATCATGGAGTTTATTTTATAATTTTGAATCTGTATGTACCAGCAGTCATGCCAGTGTTTATATGATTTGGTTACCCAACAGTTTTGGAAATAGTAAATATAAACATTTTAAATAAAATTTCAAAGAAATGTAAAGTAAATTTGTATAAAGTTTGATGCCACTTTGGTGTTCCCTAGTAAACAAAAAAGTTGTCACTTTATACTATTTTTTGCTATTTTACAAATTGGAATTAATTTAAATCAGTAAAAGTAATCTATTACAATGTTAGTTGATAAACGAATCATTTATTAGTAACAAATGAAAACAATACATATAAATTAACTACTTCGGTACAGCCACATAGAACTGCAGGGTAGTTGGTTGTTTTTTTTTTTTTTGTATCCATGGATTTGAGGAGTGTGTTAAACATGTTTCTGTTGTTGTAATTATTAACAGTTTTTTATGGGTTTTGTTGCTTATATTTTATTTTCTTTTCTTTTTGTTTATGTTAAGTTAAATATTTAAACATTATCTAATTCATTAAAGATGAATATTTATTAATATGTATTTAAAAAAAATAAAAAGTCTACGACTTCTCCACTTTGCTAGTTACAATCAGCAAATAAATTAATTTTAGAAAATTGTGGATGGTCAAGATCGATGATTAGATGACCTACATACATAAGTACTACGTGCCTCAAACATGACAACACAATTTAAAAGTCATTATAAAAAAAATTCCTGAAATATTATTGCGGATATTAGGTAATTTAAAAAGTAGAAACTTCGAGAAGAAAACACTATGTATGACTAATATGACTTAAATTTAATTTTAATTTTCAAGCTAAATTTGTTAAATTACACTTTAAAAAGAACTTTAAAATATCTTACTTCAAATACCTTTCTGGTGTAAAGCTCCTGAACTCCTAAAGTAAGTTTTAGTGCAAAAAATATTATTTAAAAATTTTTTATAAACGGCTTGAACCTAAATCTTTTAGAGATTTGTATATTTGTTAAAAAAGGAAGAAAACGGGTAAAACAGGGTTTCTCAAAAATGTTCCTTACAAATTGGTCCTATACCCACCTTAAAGTATACCAATCCGCCTGTCTGAATGAAATTTGGTACATGGTCTTCTATTATCCCAGGGATATACCCTATTATAAATCGTAAAGATCGCTCCATTATTTCATCTAGCCGCCATACAACTGTACCCCCGAATAGGGCTTGTAAATATTGTAATCAAACTCCAGGTCGCAATTTTGGAGATAATTCAATAAAATTTGGCACATGATCTTCTATTATACCGTAGACGAAGCCTATTGAAAATGATTAACATCGGTCCATTATTACACCTAGCCCCCACACAACTGAACCCCCGAATAGAGCTTCTAAACTTTGTAATCAAACCACAGGTCGCAATTCAATGAAATTTTGCAAATAATCTTTTACGGTACTGTAGACGAAGCCTATTGAAAATAGTTAACATTAGTCCATTATTTCACCTAGGCCCCATAGAAATGAACCTGCCAGATAGGGCTTTTAAGTTCATAATTATGTTTAATATACTCGTATCTGGACAAAAAGCTGCAAACCCAAATTCTATACTAGTCTTGACAACCCTGATAAACTTTATAATTATAGACCTCATTTGACCCTAGCTCCTCGAAAAAGCCAACATCAAAATTTTACTTAAATATCCACAGTTTGATTAAACAGTAAATGGCTTTAGTATATCTGAGGCAAGGTACAATACAACTTAAATACTTTATGAAAACTAAATCACATATATTCGTATACATATATGGACGGCCCCGCCCGACTATAACTTCTTACTTGTTCGAAATATGTGTGTTTTATGCAGTAGAGTGTCCCGAAAACAGCCTTTTAAAGAATTTCATTTCAAAATTGGCATAGTTTTTACTTTATACAGAAAACTGAAAAAAAAAAAATAGTTTGGCTTTGGTTTGGTCCATTTAAATTTTTTTTAGATTAATATGGAATTTATGTATGAAATAGTCTAAACAAAATTAAATATTTTCGATCATAAGCGGAAATTTTGAGGCCCATTTCGAAAAGATTGCAGAAATTTGTTTATCATATTGTACTGTGATAAGTACAATGTCGCTGCAGCGAATGAAAATATTGATCACTACCAGCACGCTCGTAAGGAACTAAGGGTCTTTTCAAAAAAATGTTTTTTTTTCTCGTATTTAGTATATAAATACTAGAGTATTCAAACGATTAATCGTCGTTCGGTTAATCGATTAATTTTTGACGATTAATCATTCGAATAAATGAAAATTGTCAAATTTCAAATAACGAATAATCCGAATAATTTCTATCAATTAACCGATTAAGAAAAACTTACTATTTAGCAGTAAAATTACTATGTATTTTCTACAAATTTAATCAATTTTCTATAATAAAGAAAATATATTTGATGTTTTTTGAAAAGAAATAAGGAAATAATTATATCGCTTTTATTTTTACAACCATTTTTTTTGGGAACATTGTTGTGTTCTTAAGGATTTCTACCAAGTTTTCAGCAACAGTTATAGTTGAACTAGTGTTCAATGGAACGTATGAATTCTAGAACTCGTTGAAAATCTTAAAAACAGTAATGTCTTTATATAGAAAAGCATTTCACATAAACAAGAATTTCTAGTATTTGATAAAAAAAAACTAAACAAAGAATTGAAGTGAAAATAATATTTTTGTTTATAAACCGTGCGTACAGAAACTGTGTACTCAGTTTTTCATAATCAGCTCTTATGCTCCTGTAAAAGGACTTTAAAGTTTAAAAGACATCCAATTTCAAAAGATGGAATTCCAAATTTATATTAAAAAGTTGGTATTAATATTAATTTCAAATGAAGCTGAGTTCCTCTGCTTCGAAATAATATAATTTATTTCAAATCATCAAGATCATCAAAAAAGAATTGGAAATCTTAAAGAAAATTTGTCACAAAAAAGTAGTTAAAAGTTTTTGAGTCGAAAATGAAATATTTTTTTATGTAATTTCTTTTTCCTTTTTCTCTAAGTGATACCAATATTAACATTATAAAATACATATAAATATTTTAAATATTCGTTTGTAGTCCTTTAAACTTTGAAATCCTTTTACAAGGTCATAAAAATCGGAGTGCACAATTCCGTAAGTGGAATTTATTTTCACATGCTTATCAACTTTTCCATGTGTGAATGCTTTTTTCAAAATTGTTACAGGGTGTATATGGAGAAAATTATTGTTAAAAGCAATAATAACATCTAGTTTCCTTTTATTCGAATAACCGAATAATTTTTAATTATCCGATTATTAACCGGCTAACGTCAAACCTTAAATAATTATTTGTCGAATAAACCGAATAAGACAAAAACCCGAATAATTGAATACTCTAATAAATACGTATTGTTTGAGAAGTATTTCTCAAAAAAAGTGCTTCACAGGCCTGTTACAGAGTTTTATTCTGATCGAAAGTGGAATTATAACTTTAAAAATAAATCGATAAAAACTTTTAGAAATAATAACTTTAAACTATTGTCAATTTCACGTTGAAAATGTTGTCATTTTCTTTTTTGATGAAGAAAATTAGGAGAGATAATTTCACTTTCGATCTGAATAGAATTCTGTGACAGGCCTGAAAGGCGTGAAGCCTAACAATTATATTTTGGACAAAAATATGATTCGACATTTTTGTAAAATTCGGTCCTTTATAAACGTAAACGGGACAAATCTTTTAAGAACTAAAAATCGCTCACACAGAAAACGATCCTTGACTTCTTGTTCATACACCTCTGCTTAGTTATTTTCTTGTGTGTGTAAAGATCAGTTTCTAGGGCGCGATCCAATAAAGTAGCATTTTTAAGTGGTCGGTTTTGAATAATTTTTGTATTTTTTTATAATATTAAACATAGAAACATGAAATTTTTGATTGAATGAAAACGTATAAGATGTAATTTTTTGTGTTACTTTTTCATTCTTCAAATTGTTCATTCAAAATTTGTCCATAATGTGGAAGCAAAATATGAAATTTAAAGTAAAGAGCTTTAATAGTATATTGTTTAATTCAAGTATTACTTTATGAATTTTCATAAAACCATACTCACAAAAACATAAAAAATTAACAAATTATAATTGTCTATAAAAGTAATCTAAGTTTTGCATTTAAATTTGATAAAGTTTAACAAAATTGATTTCTTTTACGAATTAAATTTCCCATATGCAAACATATAGGACTATCTTATAACAGATGTGTATGTACTTTTAAGTTTATGATACGTATGCCAATATACTTAACTCTCTCAAAGTAATTTTCCGTCACAATTAGTAAATATTCAAAATTCCTGGAACATTTCTAAAAATTTCTCTAAGGTACATATGACTTAATATGTTTTGTTTAGCATCGTAAAGGAAACGGAAGTTGTAGAAAGATCAACAATTTTACAAATATATTTCTCTTTGTAGTATTTTTGTTTTCAAAATTTTCCTTTATGTTTCTATTTTATATTTTTCCCTATCTGCAAAGTAATCATTAATGAAAGCAATCATCATCATCATTATAGAGCATAAATGTGCCTAGCAACGTATTTTTTATACAACAATAAGCTTATCTGCTTAAAGTTATTGCTGATTTAAAAAAATTTTGCTCATATGAAGTTTAAAATAAGATAACAATAAAACTATAAGAGTAAATACCCTACAGATAGTGTGATTGTACCCACAAAATGATTTAACCTACAATTTAGGATGATATGCTAAATATTTATTGCACTCACCATCATAAAAAATATGAGAAGCTGTAGAATATTTTATATTAATAGGGTATGGTATTAAAAATGGATAATATCAGTTCAAAAATTATTATAAAATGTATGATCAACCTACTTGTAAAACTGCTGGGTATTTGCAAGTCTAAATTATGATGTTTAAGTTAATTAAAAGTAAATGTAAATGCTATATCACGCTTAGATAATTGTATTGCACGTTTTGTTAAAAAATATATTTAAGGTAAATTTAATAAGTGGATTAAGTAATAACAATTTATTATTAAAATATACAATTTTTACTTTTAAACATACGTATGTATTAGATCTACTCACATACATAGCTGAAAATTTTTTTTTTTTTTGATATTGGGTTAAAATCATATATTTATTAACTGCCGTACCCTGGGTGCTTCACTACCAAGTCAAAGTACAAATAAAAAGTACCAAAATGTTATTAACAGGGAAACCAAAATATGCAAATGCATGTTTTTTGTGGTGCGTCGTATGGACTCATGGATAAGATATTTATACGTTTCAAACTAATTTAAGAATTTTGGCATCGATTTGTTAGAGCATATTTTTGCATATTTTACCCATAAGAGCATAATTTTGCATGATTTTTCATTTTTAGCATATTTAAGGCATATTTTCGAGTTTTTAGAGCATATTTTACTCTTTTAGTGCATATTTTGATGTTTTCGCTTTTTTTTGTTTTTGTACATTTTCAAAACTTTATTTAAAAAAAAAATAAAATTTAATTTTTTTATTTTTAATTTTTCAGCCTATTTTACAATTTTGAAAAAAAAAATTCGTTTGTACAACTTAAAAACTGCAAAAAATACATTACTCTCATGAAAACCAATGTTATAGTTTTTTGTTCAATAAAGCATTACATTTTGTTCAATAAAGCATTACATTTTTATAGTTTAAAAAACTAATTATTGGAATTTATGACAACACCGATTAAAATGTCAGTTAAGAAGCTATGAATACAATTGGTAGAAATGTGTCAAACTTTATCGTTTGAAATAGGTTTTTTGGGGTCCAAATGGTTTCATGTTATTTATTGGTTATATGAACGTAAAACGGAATTCTATTAAACTAGTTCTTCAAACTATTCAACTAGTTCTTCAAATATGACACTAAACATTTATTATTTCATTACAATTTCTGTCTTTTTGAACTTTTCAATGTTAAAAAAATAATGAAAAATTTTATTTTTAGAGAATATTTTTTAAATTTTAAGAGTATATTTTGAGTTTTTTACGGCATATTTAAAGCGCTTTTTTAGAGCATGTTTTCGGTTTCCCTGGTTATTAAGTACTGTGTATGTAAAGTTTCTAGATTATATCCCAGCAGTTCGACAAAGACTTAATGCTTACGAAAAAGACAGTAATTTCCACTAATAGTTAACCACCTGGATGATCGTAATTCGTATGTTTTGGGTCATTCGTCACGAATGTATCCTTTGTAATCGAGAATGAAGACAGTCGTCACTTTAGTGTCCTCTTTGTAAGCGGGAGCGGAGATAGACATTTTTACTGTCCCCAAGTAACCTAGAGATTATACTCTAAAAATTTGTTTTTTTATACTTTTAAAAGACAGTCGTCACTTTAGTGTCCCCTTTGTAAGCGAGAGCGGAGGCAATCGTCTCTTTACTGTCTCTTTGTAGGGTGTAGAGTGACGATAGAGTGACAAAAAACGGTAATGTCATTATATGTTCTATAAAACCAAGTTTTGCCGACATTTGTTGACATAATTGCCTGCTTAAATCCATTTGAATGTGAGTAGACAATGCGACAATTTTGCCATTTGTATTATTGAACATTCGTAATAAAGATGGAACGTACTATTGAACATCCACTGTATTATTACATTTTTAAATATCTTAAGAATCATAAATTTCTCTTCAACAAATCGCAACGTAAATTTCTCTTTATACATTTTTTTAATTCATTCCTTAACTTTGAGCAGTACCTAGATAATATGGATGACGCGTTTTAAGGTGTCAAAATTATGAAGTTTTTGATTCTAACTGGATTTACCTTCTAAAGTTGTTGTTCATTACGAACACAATTCGATGCAAATTAATTTAATTTTCATGTTGGTATTTCTATATGGTGGTACTTTAGACATACTTGGACTTTTTATTCTTACACTCTTTTTGTCCAATATAAATAATTAATAAGCTTAAATTGGTAAATGTTATTATTTATGCAATTATTCTGATTGTTCTAACAAAATTTTTGTAGGAATTCGATTACAAAATAATTATCTAAATAATTGTATACAATTAGGAAAACACACATGTGTAAGTGTAATAACTAATTAATTAAATATTTCGTAATAAAGACTTAGTTTTGCACTTGATTATTCTAATATTTTCTTATAAAAATACAAACAAACATACATGCATATACTATTCATATGGACATTAGAGTGTCTCGAGCAGCAGCCGTTTTAAGAATTTTTTATAGGAATACCTCACAATCCATGCGTATTAAAAATAAAAAATATTTTTTTTCAAATGATCCTTAGTCCCCTATCAGTGATTAAAAATTTAGATCTCAGTAAAATTTTCAAAACATAAAATATATACATTTTTTTGAAATTTGTTTCAAAAATTTCGCAATTTTTAGTAAATAAAATTAAAATTTTTCTAGAGTATTTTTGTTCTAATAACAGTTTTTAGTACTTTGAAGATGCATATTATTTTATATATTATCGAAATAATTATCAATATTAAAAGAGGTATTCCTTTTAAAAAGTGGACACCTTAATATACATGTATTAGATAATTTTAATATTAAAATTCCTATTTTAATCATCCTGGTTTAATGTTCCTTTATTATTTAGTCTACTGTTCAAATTAAATAATAATTTTACATAATAGTACAACAGTTTGACATGACCGACCTTACCCAGTAAAAAAAAGAACTTCTAAAGAAGCGAAGAAGAACTTACTCCATAGAAGTACTGAAAAAGAAAGTTATAATTTTAATACAGGCTTGTAAAATAAGAAAATTTTGAACGTTTAAGATAAATTTTTTAAAGGGGATTTGATTAGCGCTAGGATCAAATAAGGCCCGATCATTACAAAAAATAGCAGAATAATTTATGCTTATATAAAACTTAGTTGCGATTTTTGGAGATATAGTAATATATTTGGGCATAAAAAGCCCTAATCGGAATGTGTGGATGTATAGGTGCTAATTGGAATGATAGACGGAATTCAACAATTTTAATAGGCTACATCCATGTACCGAAAAACACGTTAAATCTCAATTTTTTAAAAATGTCATCAAAATTGCGCACAAGGTTTACATGAAAAGCCAGCCGGACGCAGGAACCAACTGATTTTTTTATAAACAATTAAAAAAATAATAAATCCCTGGTGTGTTATTTTGAAATTTTTACTAATACTCTTTAAAAAAATTAATTACACTTGCAATTGAACACTTTTGTTTTATTAGTCAGATTAATAATATGGTCCGGTCCTTTCATGTTTTTATGTATAAATCTCGTAAAAGTAACATGCTTATAAAATTATTCTTAATTATTTAATGAATGCCATGAATTAACAATATGGTCATTTGAGATTATAAACGCAACTAATAATTTATTAAATAACCCATCTTCTTGTGTTTGTCGTTATAACCATAACCAAGTGCAGTAAATAAGAAAGTGACATTTTCTAAATTTTAAAATAAGTACACATATAAATTGTTTGCAATACACTTTGCACTGTGGGTTGGTTTAGATATATCATGTTATTTTTTGAGTTTATTCCGATGTATTTATTGATTTCCTGAAAAAGGTTTTAATATATGGGCATTGGATCAAAAAGTTTACATAAATAGATAAATGATTTGTATTTTATAAAAAAAAAAACAAAAAATATTTTTAATTGAGAAAGGGGAATATTTTTTGAATCCATAAGTAGCTATAAAGTTTAATAAATTGTAGCAATTTTATATTTTCAAATAGGTTTCAATAAGAAACGGAATTTTCCAAGCAACAAGCAAAAATTATTTTCAAGACCACTGTTTTATTGTAGATGAAGAATCCTAAGTTTATACTTCATACTAAAGATGTTTTGTTCAGAAATTTAGTATGTAATTATTAATTGACTAATAATGTTGTATTTAAACCCAGTAATTTTGAAGGTAGCAATTAGCAAGGATGATAAACTAAAGATTATGTCGTCAGGCAAACATAATTAAAAATTTCTGCACATATAGAAGCTCTGACGTCACACAATCTGTGTTCCTATTGGATAAGCACGCTTTACACGATCACACAAGTAATATGATCTGTCAAAATTTTGTGTAGAAGAGTACGGAAGGGATGGTCTAAACGCAATATGTAATGAAATCATCACACATTGAGATAGAATACAAAAAAATTAAACCAATTTTATTTTTTTAATATTTTGGTACTTTCCTTCATAAAAAAAAATCGAATCAATTAGTATTGAGAATTTTTGAGTACTCCAATATTTAAGCTTATAAAACAAACTTAAAACAAATTTTTGATAATTTTTTTTGGCAAAATCGACC